>NC_058133.1:320263317-320395530 GCF_016433145.1 Gracilinanus agilis | reverse complement strand
AGAAAGAAAGAAAGAAAGGAAAGAAAGAAAGAGGAAGGGAGGGAGGGAGGGAGGGAGGAAGGAAGGAAGGAAGGAAGAAAGAAGGGAGAGAGGGAGGGAGGGAGGGAGGGAGGAAGGAAGGGAGGAAGGAAGAAAAAAGAAAGGAAGGAAGGAAAAAAGTGAGCCTTTTTTTTGTGACTGATTCTATCCTCTCTGATTTCCTTCAAGATTACATTGCTTTGCTTTGACCACTTCCTCCCCTCTACTTATTTTCAATATCTCCTCATAAGTCCAACCCTGCCTAAAAACATGGCTAGTTTGCTTTCATTCTTAAGAATTTACCTTCTTGAGACATACTTTCAAGTCACCATCTCTTCTACATGTCAAAGATGAACTTCTTAAAAAAGTCTCTACTTCTTTCCATTCCATTCATTTCTCAACTTCTTGAAAACTAGCTTCTGACTACCATTCACATAAAACTTCTCTAAGGTTATCACTGATCTTCAAATTGTTCAATTCAATGATTATTTTAAAATCTTCACTGACTTTCTTTTGTTTCTAAGATAAAATGGCAACTCCTGAGTCAGCCATTTAGAACTTTCCACTGTCTAGCTTCAATATACGTTTCCATATTTATTTCATATTACTTTTTTGTACATTGTGTCCTAGGCAAACTGGTCTGCTATCTTTTCCTCAAATAGCATCCATCTCTTATCTCCATGCCTTTCCTCACACAGCCCTCCATAGTCCCTAACTTTTGATACCATCTCTCCTTCTCCTGCACTTTAGCTTTCTTAGTTCCCCTTGGAATCCTTATTTTCATTCAAAGACAACTCAGGTGTCACCATTCATTTTTTCCTCCCCATTCCCTTAATTATGAGAGATCTTTCTCCATGCTCAAATATTCTTTTTCTCTGTGTACATGTTGCATCTTCATGGTATAATGAAGGTTTTGTTACCATCACACTTATTATGGTGCCTTGGTTTCAATAAGTCCTTAATAAATATTTTAAGTTGAGTTATTAGTCATGGACATAATAATGATTAGTGTGCACATATCAAACACTAGTGAGTTTGTTTCTTTTCCATCTTGCTGTAGCAGTGGAAAGAACACTGGATTCTTGGTACAGTATCTGGGACCCTGAGTTATAAAAGGTGAACTTTCCACTCATCTTGTCTGAATCTAAATCACTATGGCACCTTTAAACCATGCAGCCTGAACTCTGTTCTCCACTTCCTTCTATTACTAGAACTTGGGCTCCCACCCCTGGGATCCAGAGTACTGATAGGTAAAATTTCACCTCCTTTTGCTCAGAAATATGTCTCTATTCCACTTGCCCATTTCCAAACCATGCTAATAAGTGTGACCCTTTGTCCCCTTCCCGACTCTAGGTCTCCAACTAAGTGTTGTCTCTTTTCCTTTAATATAATTTCTTTGAGGGTTGGGATTGTCTTGTTTGCTTGCCTTTGTATCCTCAGCACCAGGCACATGCTAAGCATTTAATGTTTTTTCAATCATTCAATCTCTACACATACACTGGAATTTTGGATTGTCTTGGAATAAAACTGGATGAGCTCTGAAACTATCGAAGCCATTTTTCTGCCAAGTTTGAGCTTCCCACTTGACACAATCCCTGCACCCAGAAGCAAAGTACTAAGGGAATTTTGTGTTCTGGATTATCTCCAATAAGTAGAAACTCATCTTTATGTCTTAGTGCTGGTGACAAGAGATGCTTCCTTCAACTGTGCATCTTCTCAAAGAAAAATATGATCAATGATCACCAAGAGGAATTTGACCCATCCATGCCTACCGGTTCAGAAGATACAGCAATTGGTACACGTCTGAGGGGGGAGTAAAATGCTTGTATAATAGTTCCACAATGTTTCCTAAGAGAGTAATTCAAGTAAACGGATATTGTTTCACATTTTAAGTGTATTAGGTGCCTTATTCCTCTATCTCCTCTTTCTGTGTGGGTTGCTCCTCCAAACCATGCACTTATACTTGCAAATTGGATCCTGAGGGGCAATTGCTATAGCTTCTCTCAAGATTCTAAGGGTGACTCTTATGAATGGATACGTTCTTAATACTGTAGCTCTTGAGTTTCCTTCCACCAGTGTATTTCACTAACAAATCAACTAGTAGCTGATTCAATTGATTCAATAAAGTAATTTATTCAAAATGTAAAGCAAGAATATTAATTACAGTACATAAAATTTCCCCATAAACCTATTTATGGTGCATTCTCATACCAACATAGACAGTATCCATTAGGTCAAGTGGGCTCAAACTGAAGGTACCAAGATAATGAGGGAACGTAAGCAGCCAAGGTAATTCACAACTCCAGAACAGCTTGCCTTAATGCTAATTTGGGATGGGCTGTTCTCTGCTGCTCTCCTTTTGAGCTGAGATGAACATCTTCTCTGCTAGGGTAGCGCTATGTTCTTTCTTACCCTGGGATTTGCATAACTTGACTGTGCTCTTTGAGGTTTTCACATCCCAGGAAGCAGGTAGCAAGAAAGAGAGGTATAAACTTTCTTCCATTAATTTCTTCTTCTAGGTAGTAGCTAGTAGTTTAAAAAAGGTAGAGTCTCTCTTTCACTAGACTTTATAGTCTTTTCCTAAACCAACCTCCCTGGTTTAGGCGTGTAATCTCTTAGCTAGAGGGACTCTAGCTTGTCAATTCGCCAGTATCTTAACAAATGCTCATCTTTGCTGAGTAAGCAATAACCAGGCAATGTATGTTTGTCTCATAACCACAAAACAATTTGGAGGTTTGTTTTCCCAGTCATTCTTCTAAAGTTTTCTCGTTAGTGATATTCAAATGAGCATCTGGAGAACATGGAACTTAGCCATTTGTTAGTCTAAGAAAGTATAGTTTTTTTCTGCAGATGCTTTCTTAGTGCTTTTCCTATATAAGCTACAATTTGCATGGGGACTTTTGCCTTTCAAGCAGCAAGATTGCTCAAATGTGAAGGGGGACTAAGTCAAGTCAACATTTATTAGAAATAATAAGCACTTATTAAGCACCTACTATATGATAAGCACTGGGGAAATAAAGAAAAGCAAAAGTAATCCCTGCCTTAAAAGGAATTCACAATCTAAGGGGGAGACAACATACAAACATCTACCAACTAAATATAGGAAATATTGGAGAATAGTTCAAAAGGAGGACATTAGCAAGGAAGTATAAGGAAATCTTGCAGAAGATGGGATTTTTAACTGACACTTAATGGATATAGGGATAGGGGTAGGAAATAGGTCAAAGTTTGTTTAGAACCACCATAATTTAGTCTATAAATTATTAAGCTTCTACTAAATGTCAGAAATTACAGATCCAAATATCAAAGAGAAATAGTCTAATTAGAATGTTGAAGTCACAAACAGAACTCATCATCACTCTTCCAGTTCTCCTTCCCTCCCTGCCAACTCTCCTCTTTTTCAAATTTCACTATTACTTTTAAGGGTACCACTATGCCCCCAGTCACCCATGCCAGGAACCTTGATGTTTTTCTTGGCTCCTCATTCTCTACTCATGCCACATATCCAGTCAGTTGCCAAATTTTGTCACTTCTATCTTTACAAAATCTCATCTATGTCCCTTTCCCTCACACCCTGCCTTAAGTCCCTTTCTTCCATCCAAACCACCTTCCACTAATCTGCTAAAGTAAATTTGTTCTAAATTATAAGTCTTGTGACAAATAAATTTCAGCCAATCTAAAGGAAAACAAAGAGGCAAACTCCAAGCCTACCACAGGTTTACTGAGAGAGACCAGTCAGTGTCCTTAGTAAAGCTGGGCCATTGGGTTGCCTCATACCTAAGGCAATTGAATTAGTTTCCTATCCTTTACATTCTCTAACATTACATCATACAGGATCTCAAGAGGATAGATCACAACCTCATAGTCATGAAAGGTTGGAAGCCACCACTACTCCTCCAGATATGCCCTATATCCATGTTGGCTAACCTATGGTAGAACATGCCAGAGGGGGCTATACCCCCTCCCCTCTCCACACATGCCTGAAGACATTTCTCTCATCACCTGCCCCTCTGCCCAGCAGCCCAATGGGAGCCTTTCCTCCCTCCCCTGTTTGGGGTAAGATGGGGACTCACATGCAGCATGAAGGTTGCATTTGGAGTACTCAGTCTCTAAAAGATTTGCCATCATGGCCCTATATGATAAGGACCAAGGACACTACTGCTCCTCCAGATATGTCCTATATGGTATAAATTGGTAGGTCTTCTCTTCAGAAGGCACAGGGCTTCCTCCTTAGAGGGATGTCCTGCCCCAAGAATGAGCCATACCCAATTGCAAAATGCTGGTTTATAGAGAGTTACAGTATAAAGAGAAAAACAGCTAAATGTGGGAAGCCAATAAGAGAATAGATAAAAATCTGAGACCCCTCTTTTGACACCTCTTATGATCCATGCCTTTTCTTATTGGAAAAACATTATAGAGTTATTGGAAAGTCCATACTCAGACCAGAAGCTACTGAGTTAACAATTTCTCTCCTTGATAATTAAGAAGTCCAAACCCTAAAAAATATATTACTTAGATAAGGATTGGAGCCAGACAATTTAGTCCAGACTATCTGACCAGGTGCAGATCTGTAAATCAAGGCAGAACGCAATTAGTAAACATCTCCATGAAATTTATTTCTGCTCCCAGAAGTAAACCCCTACTAATTGGTGGTTGGAATTTGGCCCTTGTCCTTGCACCTATATCTCTACTTTTTAGACTTTAATGGATTGTGTATGATTTGTAACCCCATTCACAGCTGTTATTCTTTCTTTGTGTTCTTTGTTTGAAACCAGTATAAAATAAAGTCCAAATCCCATTGCGTTAGAGCAACATGGGCTAACCACTAGTCTGGTTGTTCTCATTTTCTTCCTCCTGCCTTAACAATCCTAAGCCACCAACGCCACTCAGGACCAAAAACCATATGGGGGCTAGCTCCCTATAGCTAAATATATTGCATTTGTTTTGCTTAATAACCTTACAAAAGATATTTGCTATAAATCTACTAATCACTTATCAATCGTTATCCCAGATTAATCACTTCCTTTGGTTAAAAACTGATTAATTCTAACACCTGGGGACTTTTTAAAAGGGGTCAGAGATTCTCATTCTCTTCAGTCTGTCCATGTCAACTCCTTGCTCAGTAATCTTTGTGAGAACCTATCACCTCCAGAATCAGATATGAATGATCATTGGCATTTAGAGCCTTTCACAGCCAGCTCTTCCCATTTTTCCAATTTTATTACATTTTTCCCTCTCCCTGCTGATCCAGCTACACCAGCTTACTTATAATTCCCTAGATAATACTCTCCATCTCCCCTCTGCATGCCCTTGCAGTGGCTGTCCTCCACACTTGAAATGTTCTGCCTCTTGGCTTTGCTTCAATTTCTACTTTCTATAGAAGCCTTGCTCAGCCTCCCCTACTGCTTGTCCCTTCTGAGATTACTTTTCATTTGCACTATATATAGTTTTTGTGTACTTTATTCATTTTTCCCCCTTTCAGAAGAGGGACTATTTTTGTCTTTCTTTGCATCCTCAGAACAGGGCATATAGTAAGCACTTAATTAATAAATGCATAAAAATTAGGACACCAATGCATCACTGGTGGAGTTGTGAACTGATCCAAACATTCTGGAGGGTAATTTGGTGATATGTTCAAAGGTCTACAAAACAGTGCCTACCCTTTGATCCAGTAATACCACTATTAGTATAGAGATAAAAAAGGGGGGAGGGGAAGGACTTACTTGTACAAAAGTATTTAGAGCTGCTCTTTTTGTGGTGGCAAAGAATTGGAAATTGAAGAGATGTCCATCAACTGGGGAAATGGCTGAACAAATTGTGGTACATGCTGGTGACGCAATATTATTGTGCTATAAGAAATGAGGAACAGGATCATTTCAGAAAAAGCTGGAAAGATCTATATGAACTGATGAAGAACCAAATAAATAGAACCAGGAGAACATTGTATATAGTAACAGCAATATTGTGGGATGGTCAACTATTCAGGACAATTCTGAAGGACTTATGACAAAGAACACTATCCACCTCCTGAGAAAGAACTATTAGAGTCAGAATGCAGTTTGTGAAAGCATACGATTTTTCAACTTTGTTTGGGTTTTTATTTTGGGATTTGGGATTTTGGTTTTATATGATTTTTCACTTACAAAATATATTCTGCATGATAATACATGTATAACCCAGATCAAATTGCTTGCTTGCTCTGGGAATGGGGAGGGAGACAAGTTGGATTATATAACTTTGGTAAACTTATGTGGAAAGTTATTACATGTAATTGGTAAAATAATAATAATAAATAACATATTCCAGCAAAAATAAATAAATGCATGTTATCTTACTACTAGGAAGGTTCTGGTGCAGATGGAAGGGATCTCCTAAGAGGAGATTCCATTTTAGAAAGATGTTTGGAAGACTGAGTTGGAGGAAGATGATCTAGGAGGAAGGTCTATGAAGGACCAGAGTAGGCTAAAGCTCTATCCAGAGTGATCTTTTGGAAGAAGGACTATTAGTTAAAGTACAGGCATAAAGAGCAGTCAGTAAAGGAATTTCTTTGAGAAGAGTAGTCCAGTTTGATTATAGAATGAAACATTGGAAAGTTTTCAGTGTCTATTGCTATGAATGAGTTGGGTGGAGTTCTCTAGAAAATCTCTCTTGGCCTTGAGGAATTGATACATAGGAATGCTATTTATATAATTACCAAGGGGCTGAAGGACCATGTTTGAACCATCCTTTCTCATTCCTATTGATAATAAAGTCTAAAGTGAAGGAAACTATGGATTTAGGACCCCATCTCCTAATTTGAGGCTAAAAATCAACACAAACCTCTAAGGTTCTTTTCAAATATATGTTCTCAAACTTTTTGGCACATTCCTCTTAAGGGAGGTGAAGGAGAGACCTCACATCTTCCTCAGTGACCCCATAATTTCGAGAGCAAGGGAAACCACCCTTTCCAACACCTCGGGAAGCTCTAGGGAAGGGCTGGGACTAAGATAGCACCAGGATCTGTGACCTAAGTCGTGTGGGACTACTAACTACTACTACTACTACTACTACTACTACTACTACTACTACTACTACTACTACTACTACTACTGGAGTAGGATGGATATCCATTAAGCCATATGGCTTACAATTTATAGTCTTCAGTGTCCTGAGACTCTGTGAAGTTCACTTGAACTTGAGGCTTTTCAGAAGTCTTCATAGGGTCTAATTTTCAAATTCACCGAGAAGACTAAGTAGTCCGTCAGACAGCAGGGTTTTAAACACCAGCTGCAGAAAAATGAAGAAACAAGCCGGTATGATTTGTATATTCCCACCACAACTCTGCAACTGAAAATGCCCAAGCCGACCCTTCCACTTTTCTCTATGACTACAGGTGCAGCTGGGTCCTCACTGTTTGCAGGAACTGTTACCAGAACAAGAATCTGAAGCTTCTAATTACAGCAGTCCTCAGCCCGCACCGCCGCTTATTTACTCCATAGATAGACTTGCTCTTTGATTTTAAAACGTTGAAGTAAACTGCGGGCCTTTTTTCACTTGCAAATCCAGTCCCGGGAACTCCCGGGGAACTTCACCCGGATTTTCCAGAAGCACAAAACCAAGCTGAGGCGTTTCAGGGTCCATGCCACAGAGTCCGGCAGTCCAGGAGTAAAGAAACAGTCATAAGTGGAAGCCTCTGCGGTTCAAAAGAAAGAGGGAGGTGTTTGGAGCCAAAAGACCTAAAGCGTAAGTTCAAGTTCTACTACTTGACCGACTGTGATCTTGGGCAAGTCTCTTCTTTTCCCGAGCACTCAGTTTCCTCATATCGAAAATGAGGCCTCTGTTATGGGGGCAGGTTGTGTGCTTCCTCTCTCAATGCACTTTCAACTACAACTTTTATGATTTTGTAATGAGCAGTAATAATAATTGTAGCTAGCATTTCTGTAGCGCTTTAAGATTTGCTCACTTGTAAGTCCCTTGGGAACTCCGTTTGCCTAAGTGGCTCTGAGAATCGGAAGTTTGCATGCCTCCCTGCGTGCGGCCATTCCCTTCTGCTTGGGGCAGACTGGTTGTGCTGGGGAGGGGTGGACTTGTAGATGGAGAGAGAAGGCTACTACTCTAGACTACTATGGAGTTATGGTGTCCCCTCCCCCCCTCCCCCAACCTCCACTTCACCACCTGCCACTCTCTGGAATCACATTGGTTGGGGAAGGTTGGCGGGAGGGCGGCCGTGGTGTACGTGGCATCTCTCGGCCAGCCCTGAACTAGGCTGGAGACAGCTCTTTCGGAGGGGAGACTGGCCTGTGGGAGGCTGAAAGGGAGCTCGTGGGTGTCCGGGTGGTGCTCGGGGATCACGGAGCAGTGGGGCGGCCACTACCGTTTGCTCCTGTTGTCATACCTGCATTTAGGAAACCTAGAGTCTTCCAAACCAGAACTGCAGAGTGCCTACAGCCAGAAAGGATTAGGATGGTTGGGGAGGGGTAGCCGAAACTGGGAATAGGGACTGGGAGGAGGGAGATGAGGTGAGTCATTAATATAAGGGCATAGTTGTAACACTGGGGGGAAAAAGTCATCTAGTTAAATCGTCTCATTTTACTGATGAAGAAACTGAGGCCCAGGGAAGGGAAGGGATTTGCCCCAAAGTCACATAAAGGGTATCGGAGTCCTGTTTTGTATCTAGGTCTTCTGGGTCAAGACCTCGAGTTCTATCTGTTGCATCTGGAGCAGTGGCCGCAGGGATTTCATCGAACTATGGCTGGGAGGGAGTTGGGATGGGGCTGATGTGAGATTGAGGCTCTGAGATGTAAAAATGGGGTTCCAAGTTAGGAAAGGAGGAGAGGGTTATTATCTCTGAAGAGCCTCTGTCTTGACCCTGGGGCTGTCGGGAAGGCTGGGGGAAGCCCTAGTGGTCTAGCCTGACTTCTGAGAAGCCCATCTCCTGGGCTTTCCTTCCAGACCTTCAGGCGGTTTCCCCTTCAGCTTTCAAACACACCAGTTGGATCAATGTAATTAAAAAATAATAATAAAATAAAACCCGTGCCGGCCTTATACAGTCTATATGCCCAGAAGGGATGTTTGGAATTCCTAAGGAGTCCTGAATACTAGGAATCAGCAACATCTGGGTGTTTTACCCCTCCCCCCAGGCAGTCTGAGCGTCCCTGTTGTAACTAATTAGGGATGGTTAGCTTTCCTGAGCTGTTGATGCCTTCCCAGCATGGAGATGGGTTGTCCTATATTAATTTGTGGATAAAACGTGATTAAAATCTTTCTCTAAAAATTAAGATCTTTCAGATGATAACTAGAGAGAGAGGAGAGAGCAGTAGCAAAAGTAGTTCCTTGTTGGGAGGAGTCATCTTACATTTGAACTTATTCTGTGATTTTGTTATGGGGTGCTGAACATTCACATAGTGGGTTACGATGGTGAACCCTTGGGTTCGGGAAGGATACCTTTTGCAAGAATTCAAGACTCCAGACTTAGCTTAAAAGTAAAAAAGAGAAATTTATTAATTTGGAAAGTAATGTTGAGAATGGCCAGGAGAATAGCAAGGTGGAATAACATGGTGGAACAGCTAGATGGGGAGCTGTTCCTCGGGGTGGACAGCACGGATGGAAAAGCTGTCTTCCCTCATTTGTGGCTGTGAGTGGAACAACCCTAGGGGTTACTCCCCGAATGCTTCAGTTCAGGGGTTTTTTGTATTCTTTACAACAGTGTGCAGGAAGCCATCAAAGCCCTTGACATTTAGCAGAGCTCTTCACCAGCTCTGGAACCAGCAAAGCAGGTGTCAAGGATGAATATCTCTTACTCAATTTCCCCTATGTGACTTTTCTCATTAGCATTCACTTGTATTGAAACTATTACAATCAGTACCCTTATTCAGCCCCAGGGAAACACAGGAAAACAATACGGGTTTATGGCAAGAACAACCACAGTCACAGACTACACACTATCCCAAAATAACCCCCTAAATAAACCCCCATAATACAGAAACTTCCCCTAGAAGTCACTTCACAACAAACCAGCACATAGTGAGTTAATGTTAAAAATTTTAAATCTCTAACTCAGATTCCCATACACAAGTGCCTGCAAGAACAAGCCAGAACAGTCTCCAAGTTTCCCCCCTCCCAGATCCGATTTGGTACAGTAATTTAATATAAAAGAACAGTGAATGAAATATGAAGAAATTGTCTCCCATGAAAAGACCTGTATGTTCTCACCACTGTAGCCCAAGAGATACGTCAAACACACCTAAAACATTGTCTCCAAAGATAAGATGTATGGTGGGAATGGAATTCATGCCAACATTGATGTAATCTTGAGAAAAATGATATAAAAATTAAAATCAGCTGATGGCACTTCAGATCAGCCACTGCAAACCTACTGGGTCTCTGGCTCTTCTCACTCCCTTTTCTCTCAGTTGTCCTGCTCCCAAGGGGAACTGGACTGCTGGTAATCCCCCTTCAACCCCTCCCCCCCCAGCAACAGTGAGTACATGACTCTAGTGTGGTAACCACTCAGGCATTCCATGGGGGTTTTGGTCTGCCTGAAGACATAGGGGGTGACCATCATAGTTCAGAAGACAGATGGATGTCTGAGGTATAACTTGATGATGTCAAGGAGGTGTATTTCTGTTCATCTAAAGGACCATCCAAGGAGGATAATCTTCTCCGGGTCTTATAGGAGTTATCAGATGTTTTGGGTTAGGATTCACAAGAATGTAAGGGAGCAAAGGAATTTCCCTGCTTATAGTTTGCCTGAAACACTTCTATAGTTTTGGGGGGTACAATGTCCATGCCAATTTGACTATAATAATAGCTCACTTTTCTAATTTTTTAAAGAGGAAGAGCCTAGTATGTGAAAAGTCATGGGGATTCAATGACAGAAAACAAAACCATCCTCTCCTTCCAAAGATCTTACAGAGCACCTCAAGGTTTACAAAGAAACTTCCTCACAAAGTTCTTTGAGATAACCAGCAAGAATATTACATTTCTGATTTTACAGATGAGGATACTGAGGTTCACAAATTACAGCTTGAATAGGATCACATATCTGATGAATGGATGAGCCTAATAGAACCCAGCCAGGTCTTCACTCACTTCAACACTGCCACTACAGAGATGTAACTCCTCCTGGGAGGGTAATTGTAGAGACAAAACCAATGCTCCTCCGAGCCTCTACTATCTGGTGCTTAAATATTCATGTAGATGGATGGATAGTTAGATAGAGATGGGACCTTTGACTTCATTAGCCAGTTAACAGACATTTATTAATTTTTCACTATGTTGTATATGGGAAGCTAGGTGGCTTCCAGAGCCACTGGGCTTGGAATCAGGAAGACTCATCTTCATGAGTTTAAATCCAGCCTCAGACACTAGCCATGTGATCCCAAGCAAGTCACTTATTACTTTTGCCTCAGTTTTTCATCTGTAAAATGAGCTGAAGCAGGAAATGGCAAACCACTCTAGTATCTTTGCCAAGAAGACTCTAAAACTGGGTCACAAAGAGTTGGAAATGACTGAACAACATGTGCCAGGCATTGCACTAAGTGCTGGGAACACAAATCAATCAGGAAGACAATTCCTAAATGGGCCCTGAAGTGTGTGTATGTGTGTGTGAAGTCTCCCATGACTGGAGTCTCCTTCCTCACCTACACTGTTTGGTTTCAGAGTTTCCTTCAAGCTTAAGTCCCACCTTCTGCAGAAGACCTTTTCCAGTCCCTTCTGATACCCCAGCTGCTAATGGCTGTCCTTTCAGATTACCTTCTGATTTTTCTTTAAAAATCTTATGTGTACCCAGCTATTTTCATGTCATGCCCATTAGGATGTACCCTCCTTGAGAGTGAAATGGGCAAAAGTTGCAGAGGCAAATTAAGTATAAGGAAAATATTTTCCCCAATAGTTAGAGCTATCCAAAATTCATCACCTTAGAAGGTGTTTTTCTTTCCTGGGGATCTTCAAGTGGATGCTCGATGACCATCCATTGAAGATGCCATACAGGACATTCTTGTCCAGGTATAGCAAAACTCTTTCAGCTTTGAAATTCTGGGATCTCATGGTATATTCAACTTAATATTTAATATCATTAGCAGGTTTAGGAATTACATGGCCTGGAAAAGATTAAATCTTTTAAGAAGTTACCGTTCTCTTCCTGTGGTGCTTTCTGTTGTACTCTGTATCTCTTCTCTGTAAAAGGGACCTACATTCTTTCTACTGAAATGCCTTTTCCTTAAAGTAGAAATAACTTTTTGTTAGTAGGATCATGGGAGCAAGAGTTGGATGGGACCTTAGAAATCATCTATCGTCTTTTTATGTATGATAGAACCCTCGACCTAGATAAGTCATAGAGTCTGAGTTTGAATCCTGGTCTTCTGACCATGAATTCAGTATTCTTTCCAGTACATGCCAAAGTCATCATGAATATTTCAAGGTAAGGGCATATTTGTTTTTTTATAGTTATATAATTTATATATATTTGGAATAATTCATATTCCACATATATGAATCTGAGGTATATGATTTCATTAGAATAAAGCTAGGTTAATAGCCATAAACTGTATGCAAGTTTTTAACAGGGGAAATTGTGGATAGGGTGAGTGGTCTGGTGGCGCCCATTTCTAATTAGACAGTTTTCAGATCCTAACATGGAGAAATCATTATATGCCTTGAACTTAGTTTTGTTTCAGGGAATGGTATTTTAACAATTTTGTTCAAATAATTAATTAATTAATTAAGGATATTTTTCCATGTTACATGATTCATGTTCTTTCCCTCCCCTCCTCCCTCCCCCTTCCCAGAACCAATGAGCAATTCCACTGGGTTTTACATGTATCATTATCCAAAATCAGGGGATACTATTGAATGTTTAGGTGAAACTGGTGCCTGGGAAAAGTTGAGCTTTTCAACTGCAAATACTGATGGCTTGGGGGTTGCATAGTAGCAACTGATAAACAACTTTTTGGTTTTTTTTTGTCTGACAGACTGGCAAAGAAGAGCAACTTGGAGATGCCTATCATCAATGCTATTATGATTACACAGCTCTGTGTCCTTATAGCTGCTTTTTCAGCTCAGCATTTACTTTCTCAGTGGTATAGAGTTGATTCTACTCAAAGTCATCAAATAATAGAAAGGTGATATTCTTTATCTTTTTATCGTGCTGCTTTCATTTTCTTTAATACTTGGAGGAAATTTCCAACAGTCTTCTAAGGAGATCTAACATGTCATTTGTAGTCAACTCTCAGATCAACTTTGAAATATGTTGTTTTGCAATTTACTTGGCAAGAAATACTTATGGGCTGCATTATTTCCTCTGGATCAGTGCACTGGCATTTAGTTCCCCAGTAAAATCTCATTAACTTTGAAAATAAATGAATATACTTTACAGTGTATGCAGCACAATATAGTTTAGAGGTGAAGATATTCCAAAAGAAAATGTAAATGTCTTACCAAAAGAGAACTACTTCTTTCCAAAAGGGAAAATTACGTGCGGTTTTAATGTCCCAGGAGTGTAATATCTGACCTGAAATAGTATTCAGATAGTCACAAAACCCTTTTTGTAATTAAAAAAAAATATATATATATAGTCTGCCTTTTGAGCCGTTTGGAAATAGCCGTCAAAAAACATAGTTGGCTTAAAAGTTTTGTTGTTTGTATTTGTTCTAAGTGTGGATGGATTCAGGCCATTCCCCTGGTAATTTAGGGTCAATACTTCACAAAGTGAGATACTCATATGATATTAAACTGTTAATTTAAAGAGATTTATTTAGCCATAGCAGAGGGATATTCAGCAAGGATAGGAAGTGAGGGACAATCTGAGTCCGTTCAGCTTAGCAAAGCTCTCTTACCTATATAAATTCCCCGTTGTGATCCATCAGATAAACACTGGAGCGTTCCTGGGGTTCTTCAAGGCTGCTTTACATTCAGGTGATGAGAAAGTGATGCCAACAGTTTGAGTCTTTAGTCCTCTGAACTAACCAAGTCTTGAAGAAAGTCTTTACACTTTTAAGGAAAGACTAGATCACAGAGAGGGGAGAGTTTTGATGTTACTCCTACTTTGATGTGTTTTGACCTAGAAAAACCATTACTAGGGCCCTACCCCAAAGAAATCAAAGAAAGATCAGCTCCTAAATATACAAAAATATTTTAGAAGTCTTTTTTGGAGTGCCAAAACCCTAAAAACTAAGGGGGCACCCATCAATTGGGAAATCACTGACCTAATTATGGAATATGGATCAATAGAATACTATTGTGTGCTACGAAATGATGTGAAAGAAATTATTTCAGAGAAGATTGGAAAGATGTGAACTGATTTAGAGTGAAGCAAAAAGAATCAGGAAAACAATTTATATTAGAACTTCAACATTGTAAAAATGAATAGTTGTGAAATATGTGCATGAACTGTATTCTCTCTTACACATTAGAATTGTGCCACAATTCAGATTGTTCAAGTGGCACGTGCCTTTTCTCTTGGAAAGTTACATGCATATAATAATCAATTTTTTGAGTTCCTAATGTTATATTCAGATATTGATGGCAAAATAATGCAGCAATATTTAACTTTGCAGACCCCACTAATTTTGTCTTAAAAGACTGGCAAACATAGCACACACCTAACACTTGCTTTATCAAACATTTTTTAAATCTTTTTCTTCTATCTTAGAATCAAGACTGTGTATTGGTTCCAAGGCAGAACAGTGGCAAGGGCTAGGCAATGGGGGCTAAGTGATTTGCCCAGGGTCACACAACTAGAAGTGTATGAGGTCAAATTTGAATCCAGGACTTCTGTTCTTCAAGCTGGGCTCTCCATCTACTGAGCCACTTACCTGTGCCACCCCCTACTGTTTTTAATGGAAAGTAGTAGTGTATTTTATCAAAATCTTTTTCTGAATCTACTGATAATATATCCTCTTTCTTAAAATGCTCACCTTTCATCTTAGAATCAATACTGTGCGTTGTTTCCAAGGCAGAAGATAGGTAAGGGCTAGGCACTAGAGGGTTAAGTGACTTGCCCAAGGCCACACAGCTATTGTCTGAGGCCACATTTGAACCTGGGTTCTCTTATTTCTAGACTTGGCTCTCAATCCACTGAGCCACCTAGCTGCCTCCTTTGTAACTTATTTTTAAGAGACCATTTAATAGTCTACCATACCTTTTCAGGATGTTGTAGCAATAGATCTCAATTTTAATAGTCTGTCCAAAAGTACCAGTTTCACAGTGTTCCTAGAAGTTTGCTAACATAGATATTTACTTGGACAGGTTTTACATATACCTGCCTAAATTGACCTTATACTTGCCCACATTTTAGTTTTGCTTAATTTTTAAGAAAATAAATCTTTTAATGAATTTAATATAACAAAACCCCAATATATATATTCAAAACTATAGTAAAACATACCTGAACTCATAATTTGAAAAACTTAACACTTGTTTGTTTTTGTCTTATACTACTCCTAGATTTGTGTTACCTAAATTTTGTATTTTCCTGTGCATAAATTTTTGTTCAATTGCATCGACTATTTCTTTCCATAATTAGTCCACTTATATTTCAATAGCTCTACTTTTTTGGTATATACTGTTCTTAATTCTGCTCCTTAATTTTCATGAGTTTGTCTTTATATATTTCTTATTTCAATATAGTAGTATTCTGTTACATAGATTTATTTAGTCATTCCTCCAATGGAAATTTGTTTCCAGTTCTCTATATAGATAACATAGTTAAAATATTTTGTGTAGGTAATTAAAACTAGACATTTTTAGGATTAATTTCCTACTAATGGGTAACTAGGACAAAGAGTCTGATCATTTCTATATAGTATTTCTCATTCTGCATTGTCTATTTGCTATCCAAAAAACTATACCAATTTTCAATCCTCACAGCAGTATGAATATATTTGTTCCCCACAGTCCCTCTAGGATTGTTGTCACTTTTAATTACTTATAGTTACAAAGCATATTGGGCAAAATGGGTATGTAGTAGTATTGCCAAGTTGTTTTAAATTTACATTTCCCGACTGTGTGATCGAATACTGTTATTTTTTATTTACAACTTGTATCTCTTTGAGACAGGATGTTTTTCTTATAAATGTACATCAATTCCTTGTAGATTTTGAATGCTAGAATTTAATCTCTGGGAAAACTCCCTTTGAAACAAATGGATTGGTTTACTGAATTTTCTCTCCATGTTGGCTATATTGCTTTTTATTTTATAGATTTTTTTATTTTTATATACTCATTCAAATATTTATGAAGAAATTGCTGTGTGCAGGAAAGATAGAAAGTTTAGTTAAGGCTGTCTCCTACCCTTATGAACTATTCTTTTCCACAACAATTTCTTCCCTCTGTTCAATAGATAAAAAGTAGAGCAGTTTTTGAGACAAAATAACATTTATTTTATTCCAACTCATGAATTCTGCCCTCCATTTTTAACTTCATTAACCGAAGAAACCGTTAATTCCATAAAACTTAGTTTTAATTTATTCTTTATTATGCCTACTTTTACAACTATTGGCTAACTTAAAACATTTGTTTCAGGCTAATTGGCTACTGGAACAATTTTAGATGGTCATACCTGAGTCCGAATGCATGGATGAGCTATTTAAAGCACCAGATGGTAAAGATGAGGTAGGTCATAATTATGCTAATAAGCTTTTTTTTTCTGAGGAAAAGTGAAAATAATTGCAGAATATTATTTCAATCAGATGACTGTCTTCCTCACATATATGCTCTTCTGAACTATATGATCAAAAGACAATTATTTTGTCCAAGGAAGTTGGTAAAAAATTGAGAATATTGGGAAAATTCTTTTCTTGTCTCTTCATAGTTTTGAGTATTCAACTATGTAGCATAGGCTTAATATAGACTAAAGTAAATAATATAGCAGATTAAAAATAGAGATACTTGATTAAGAAAAGAAATGATCCATTTTCATTTCATTTTGTAACTCTGATATAACTGTTGATGCATTTTCATGCTCAAAATTATAGTAATTACAAGTCTTCTCTCCTTCGCTGTAAGCTCCATAAGGGTAGGAACCCATGCCTCATGCATCTTTGTTCATCTCTTAGCTTTGCCAGCACAGTACTCTGTACATAGGAAATTATCAAGTTCTTAAAAAAAAAATCTAAATTTTCACCATGCAGTGCAAGATCAGTTACATTACTCGTAGAGATGATAGCAAAAATCACAAGCTCCTTTTTTTACAAGTAGAGCAAAGGAAATCTTTGCACAGAACTCCCCCGTCCCTTCCTGTTCCCTTCTCCCCAGCAATATACCACAGGTCTTGAATTTAAAATAATAGAATAGCATGGAGAACTTTGAAGAAAGTAATAGCACCTTTTGTAAACTGAACAGGCCTTGCGCCAGATTCTAAACATTACTTTGCATAACTAAGGGCAGAGAAGTCAAGTCTATTCAACACTTTGGGCTTTAATTTGAAATCTTTATTCAGTAGTTTGAAGTATCCTTCATGGAAGCAGATCTTGCCCCATTTTAGAATTGAGGGCAATAAGGAGTTTGCTAATTGATGAAAGAGAAAAGAGAAGTCAGGTTCTAAGTTTGAATGAATCCTTCTTTTCCTGTAAGCCTCAGTTCAGGTGCCACCTCTTCCTCAATAGCCTTTTCTTATCTCCCTTCCTTTTATACCCCAGCTGAAAGTGTTCTTTCCTTTCTGAGAGCACCAAATCTAGATCTTTCCCTGGTCTCCATAATACTGTCACAGATTTAATTTAATACTGATATTTTAATAACAAAATAAATTAATAATGAAAACAGTGATAATTTAAATAGTAATTATCTATTTCAGGCTTAGGTCTCTGAAGTTCCTTCTGACTCTGAGATTTGGGGATTCTGTGATTTATGTGTGTGCACATTGTGTTTTCCAAGTAGATTGTAAGTTTTGTGAGGGTACACACTGTCATTTGGTCTTTGTATCTCCAGTGCTTAGGCTTTGCATATAGTAGCTACTTTATAAATATTTGTTCAATTGGATACCTAGGAAAGAAAAGAAAAAAAAACTTTGGAAATAAGTCATTTGACTTTCCCCCCAAATTTGTATATTGAAATTAATTCACATAGATGGACATTGATTTGTCAGCAAATCCGCTGAATCAGACAGCTCAATAAGGATTGATTCAGAGTCCTTCCCTGCCCTTTCTCATTAGTTATTCTGAAATCTACTTTTTTTCACTGAATATTCCAAAACATATTTTGAGGATTACCTGGAGAGAGCATAAAAATAAGCCACAGTCACAGAATTTTAGTAGAGAATCTTGAAGTTTATGCAGTCCAATCTGCACCTCACAAAGGATTCTTTCTACATCCTTTCTTAAAAGTCTCTAGTAGACGACCTCCAGTGAGGGGGAACCCATTACTTCTCGAGGTAGCCCACTCTAGTTTTGAAGAGCTCAAAGGGTATAAAATCTTTCTAACTGTTATGAAGCTAAAATCTGTTTCTGGCAACTTCCACCCAATACTATGTCAGCCCTCTGGGATCATGCAAGAAAAGGGAGAATGAGGTGTCAATAGGATAACAATATAAACAGACATCTTGATGTCAATCAATGTGACCAAATAGTTCACTATGTTATACTATGTGATCTGAATAGAGGTTGCCTCCAAATCTTGAACACTGCACACCTAAATATTAAAAGGAAAAATATGGATAACATCAAGAATAATTATATAACATGGTCCCATGAAAATTACTAGCTAAATGAATGATATCAAGTAGATTAAGAAAAAATCTTCACAGGTCTCTTTAAACTTTATTATTTTCATTTTAGTTCCCTCCTACCATCCCCAGGTCTTTCTGTGTTATGTCATTTTCCCACCATCATTAAAATAATATGGGAAATTATGGGCTATACTCAGGTAGTATATAAGCCAGATTTTGGTTTATATGAATATCATTTGTACTGTACTTATTCACACATTCTGATACTTCAGTTTCATTGACATGGGTGGTATATACAGATAACAACATCTTCACAACTTAGTGATTGATGGTCTTTGCTTATTGCTGTGGCTGAAAAGCTCATCACCTTGTCCCCATTTGGAAATGCAACTCTAGCAACTTTGTTTGACTGAGTGTTGAAAGAATTGGCTTCTTTTTCCTGGCTTGTATTTGAAACCTTGTTAGCTTCACAAGACCAGATAGAACTTGTCAGCACCTCCATGTCTTGATCATACCCTATCAGAATAGAACTCCTTTACTGGTGACACACACATATATATATGTATATATATATATATATAAATAATAAAATTTGCATATACTTTATATATGCAGTGTCAAAACAGTATATTATATGTATGTCTCTGTCCATCCATCCATCCATCTATCTATCTATCCATCTATCTATATCCTTTCCCAGGAAGGCATTCAGATGTTTGTCAAAACAAAAATGTGTCTGTCTATATGCACACACGTGTATACACACATATATGTACATGTGTATACAGACTTTTTAAAAACCCTTATCTTCCATCTTAGAATCAATACTGTATATTGGCTTTAAGGCAGTCCAAGAGGGGTAAGGGCTAGGCAGTGGGGGTTAAATGACTTGCTCAGAGTCACCCAGCCAGGAAGCATCTGAGACCAGATTTTTAACTCAGGACCTCCTGTTTCCAGGCTTGGCTCTTAATCCACTGAGCCACCCAGCTGCCTCCAGAGATTTTGTTTTGATAAAACAGACAGGTCTAACAAACATCTAGATACCTTCTTCCTGGAATATGCATCTTCTCCAAAATAATTAAACAAATTTGAGTAATTACAACCAATAGCCACTTTCTCCTTTTGCAGTTTAGTGCATTAATAGGAAGGATATATATACTTTTAACAATTTCATACTCTCATCCATTCAATTTGACTGGAGTTTTCTTGTCTTCATTTACTACATTGTTTAGTCAATGCTGATATTCTTCTTTTGGCTCACTTTCTTCACTATGTACTAACCATTTAAGTCTTTGTGTATCTCTGAATTCCTCATATTTGTTGTTCCTTATGGAGCAATAATATTCTATTACATTAACAAATTACAATTTATTCAGGGCTGTCCTCATTTGGGGGACACATAGCTTTTCATGGTGAATTCTCTTTGCAGTATCAGATATTTTCTATTTTTAATATTAAAATTTCCATTTTGGCTAATCAGAATTTGTGTAAATATACATTTGATATGATTTCCTAGAGAACAGAATTTAATTTCTTTAAAAGAGCGAGGGAGATAGCATCTGCTCATGGTTTATGTGTCAAAGGAGCTGGGCAGAGAGGATGTGTTCTAAACACAGAAAAGTCCCCTGCTGATCAAACTAAAAATGAGAATTTATTTCTATCTTCCTTCAGGTATCTATTAGCTAACAGTATTTTTCTACTGTTTAGAAATGGTATTCTAGCTGGGGCAGAATCATTAAAAAATATAATTTAAAAATCTTGATCTTCAGAATCTTGTTATCTTCCTCCTATTTTCACATTATTATTGTTGTTGAGTCATGTCTGAATCTTTGTGACCCCTTTTGGGGGTTTTCATGGCAAAGATACTGGAATGGTTTACCATTTGCCATTTCTTCCTCCAGCTCATTTTTTTTTTCTCCAGCTCATTTTGCAGATGAGGAAAAAGCAAAACAAGGTTAAGCAACTTGTCCAAGATCACATAGCTAGTGTCTGAAATCAGATTTGAACTCAGGAAGATGAGTCTTCCTGACCCCAGGCTGGGTGCTCTATCCACAGTATGACCTAGCTGCCCTTATATTCACACACTCTTCATTCACTTAAGTGGAGCTTCTAAATTGCCACAGAAATTGTGATGGAACCTACAGTCTATTATTCTGTCTCTCTCTCTCTCTCTCTCTCTCTCNGAATCTTGTTATCTTCCTCCTATTTTCACATTATTATTGTTGTTGAGTCATGTCTGAATCTTTGTGACCCCTTTTGGGGGTTTTCATGGCAAAGATACTGGAATGGTTTACCATTTGCCATTTCTTCCTCCAGCTCATTTTTTTTTTCTCCAGCTCATTTTGCAGATGAGGAAAAAGCAAAACAAGGTTAAGCAACTTGTCCAAGATCACATAGCTAGTGTCTGAAATCAGATTTGAACTCAGGAAGATGAGTCTTCCTGACCCCAGGCTGGGTGCTCTATCCACAGTATGACCTAGCTGCCCTTATATTCACACACTCTTCATTCACTTAAGTGGAGCTTCTAAATTGCCACAGAAATTGTGATGGAACCTACAGTCTATTATTCTCTCTCTCTCTCTCTCTCTCTCTCTCTCTCTCTCTCTCTCTCTCTCTCTCTCTTAATTTTTCCAGTGGAAACTGGGTTTTCTGAATGGATTTAAGGTTGTTGATTCTGTGCTTCTGTGCTTATTCCCTCAACACCACAGTTCTGCTGTCCAACAAGCAACACCCTATTGCCTATAGATCCTTCAATCACCACTGTTTTTTGACTACAGCTCTGTCCATTTCTGTGTGTCTGGCTATTATTTTGTTTTTACCTTCTCTGCCAAAAGATATATGGGAGGTTCTTTGAGACTTAGCTTGTGCCATTTGTTATACCTCATCAATGGTATGCTCATAGAGCTGCTCAGTTTCTAAAATTTTCAGGATTTCAGAAATTGAATTATGTAAATCTCCATCAAGAAATGGTTCATGAAGTATCTCTTTTTATTTTATAATATACATATATTTTATTATTTATTTTTTTACTTTTTCTCATCCAGATGCGATGTCCAAGCACTGGAAATAAACTTTTCTATTAGAATGATCAGATTCCAATATTTTCCTCAGATAATTGCATCCTAAAATTCTGCATTCAGCAATTGAATATCTGAACTTAATTTTGAAGGTTGAGAATAGTTTGGGCTGGGAATGACAAACTCTTCAGTGGTAATAGAATAAGGTATTGAATATCAATGATGTACTTCATATTGCTTTTCATGGTCTCTTTTAACTTTTAAATCAATTGCATATCCATATTAGTTTGTTTGTACCCTTATAATAAATGAGTTTGCATCTTTTTCATTCTAGGAATTGGTCCAATGAAGGTGAAGAATATATCCATGCTTACTTTGCAGGTACTGGGCCAGTCAGAAAATGGGCATTAAAAAAATTCAATATTTATTTTCTTCATGATCAACAAAAAATAAAATTTATTTCAGTCCTCACTGTGGTATAAAATATCTTGAACAGTCGGTGCTAAATTGAGCATGAACTGAAAAAATTTCTTTTCACTTGATTACATATTTACTTGGGCTGGGGTTATTTATTTTGTATCATTTTCTTAATTTTTCTCACTAGAATTATGATATGATTCATCCATCAAAGCAAAAAATATCCCCAAACCATCTTTGCAAACCTCAAATTTATTACCATGCATATTTTAGATGTAGGTTTTGGAAAGGGAAAACATATATGTAATAAAAACATTCATTTTTAAATAGCAGCCTAGTAAGCTAGCTGAATTGATCAGGATACAGATGCATATAATGACCATAACAAAAACTAAAACTTTGCCTTTGAATGCAAAGTGTAGAATGGTTTGTGGATGAGAATTTTTGGAATGGAGAATAATAATAGTAATATAGCACACGAGAAGGATGATGTATACATATATTTCTATAAACATTTTACATTTAGGATATAATCATTTAAAGTTATAATGATCATATCAATTAAAAACATTGAGTGAACTACTTAATGAATTATTGTACCTTCTCCCTTAAAAGTACTATCCTTAGTTTAGTTGGGATGTAGCAAAGCTTCCAACATACTTCCTGAAGGTAGGCATTATAAACACGGTATTTCAGTATCCTATGAAAACCAATTCTCCCTCCTTGGTCCTTAAGTCCCTACAAACTCTGCAAATGACTTTCCAGGGCGATCAACTCCTTTCTTGTTTTCTTGGGTAAAATAAGACCAGAATTTATTAGTGAACAAAACCCACTTTTTAAAACCTTGGCTTCTTCTGCCATCATTAACAACCCTTCTTACTTCTCTTTTAACTCAAAGAACTGTTTGGGAAGGGAAAAGATGGTGAGAGTAGCCATGGAATTTGAAGGTAAGGCTTGTTTTGGGGTGAGATTGATCTCTTAAAAAGCAGTAAGAATGCCAAACAAAAGCCCCACCAGAAAGGAAATGAGCCAGGATAGGATGGCTATGAGAAGGGATCAGAAATTCATTTAGATAGAGATAGGGAGAAGACCTGGTGAGGAATATAGCAAGCTGTATCTAGAGCTAGTTTTCTTATTCTTTAGGTAATCCATATTTTTTTTTCCTACTGAATTTACATCCATGTATGGATTTCTTATGAAATCGTACATTATCCCCTATTCTGTTTGTGGGTTGCGCCTTCTGTTATTGGGACTCCTCTATGTGTTAGTACCACTAAAAAGGGATATGAAGACATTTCAAATGAGTCAAATATTAACCTTATAAAGACAGTGTTATAGTAGTTGAATCTATAGTCTTCCATTCATGCCTTTCAGTCTGGTTGCCTTTTTGGTTTGAAGCCTATTTATTTGACTGCTTTTGGGGGAAGGTAAATATTTGTTACGATACTCAGATCTTGAAGATACTGTAACTCAATAAAATATTTTCTCTGTTTATTATTTTTATCATGACTATGATAGAACCAACTCGAATTCGAAGCCCAAGGCCAGAATTTGTTCAGTTTCATGTGGGAATGGTGATAAAGCACAAAACACTTGGCTATTCAGGAGTGATTATTGGTTGGGATGTAGAAGCCAGAGGTCCAGAAGAGTGGCTAAAACAGAAATATCCTCCTGAGAGACAGGTTTGAAAATATTTACTTTTAAAAAACAAGATAAGTAAAGACAATTCACATGGGTTCAGAGACATTTTTAATTTATCTAGGTATGTAGAAGTTAATCATTAATGAGTTCAGCTTTAAAGAAAATCTAAATATGTAACAGAAGGTCAAATATCACATTAGAGATTCATAGACTATTAGAGCTAGAAGAGACTTTTAAAAGACATTTTGTCTAACTTCTATATTTTATAAATGAGGAGACAAAGGTCAAGAGGAGGTTAATAAGTGAATTGGAGGATCTGGGCCTTGAATATACATCTTCTGAGTCCAAGTACATGGCCTTTCCACTGCAATTTAATTATTAAACTTTTAAAATTCTATGAGGTAAAATTAATCATGAAAATATGTCACAGAGGCCATATAACATGTTGTAAACACCACCACCAAACAACACAAATTTGCCTTAGTATAAATTGAAACAGAATAATTCTAAATCCTTGCTAGCCACAAGTTGGCATTGCTCCTCTTGCCAATAAATGGGCACAAAGCAATGGCAGGTGATTTATATGATTTTAAGTTATGTGAAAACTAGGTTATTATAATTTTATTCTTTATATCTTAGAGAAGCTGTTCAAATAATACAATCTGAATAAACAGATTTTATGGAGTTTTTAATGGTTCATCATTTTAGACTATGCATTATGATAATCATTTAGTTGTTTTAGTTGTGTCTGATCCTTTGTGGCTCCATTACGGTTTGGGGGCAGATATTGGAGCAGTTAGCCATTTCCTTCTCCAGCTCATTTTACAGATGAGGAACTGAGGCAAACAGTGTTAAATGATTTGTCCAGGATCACATAGAAAATCTGAAGCCAGATTTGAACTCAGATCTTCCTAACGCCAGGCCTGGCATTCTATTCACAGTTGCCACATGATTCACATGTTATATTCACATGATAAATAATTAGGCAGGCTAATTAGTCCCTGAATGATTTAGAGGATGGTTATAATTTTTATTCCTCAGTGCCTCATCATGGTCTCACTTTCCTGACTTTTAGCACCTATATCTGAGTGAAGTTGTGGCTCAGATTAAGAAATAGAACTTTTTTTTTTTACTATATCTTTGACATCTTAAAGCGTTTTGTTACAGAGATGTATCTGACATTTTAACACTACGATCTAGGTTCTATTACATCAGAAGCAACCTAATATGGCAAACTTATAGAATTTGTATAATAGTGAATGTCTATGTGTTTTTATGTGAATTTAAAAATTATTTTAGACATTTTCTAAAATGAGCAACATATTAATTTCCATACACATCCATATTATTTATTTTTCCATTTCTCCGCAGCATGTAAGAAAATCTCCACATTATCGAATATTAGTCAATAAGTTCAACAACATCGGTCTATCTACAGCTTATGTTTCTGAGGAGAGTCTAAAAGTTATCACAGGTTATGAGGTAAAGTATCTTAGTTTACAAGTTATTTCTTTTGCAAAGGCTTATTTATTACAAAATTAAAGTATTGATCTGTTATATATTAAAAAAGTAAAACTGTGTAAACAGTACAGATTTCAGCATGTAATACTATTTTGTGAGTAATAAACTGCAACTTTATGTGGTATACCATGGCTTCATGCTATATTGTAGCTCTCTATTCATTCTCTCATTTTAAGAACCTCTCTGAAAGGTGGCAAAATGCTTTCTGCAAAGTGAAAACAATAAAACCCTAGAAGGTTCAAGCCTGCCAAGTTTCTTCAGCCATTGTGAGAAATTAAAGCTATGGCTCCCCATGTAATGATCTGGGTGGCACAGCTATGACTCTCCTTAGTGCCATGAATCTCTTAGCACTTCTCTCTAATGAGGCTCCATCAATGGCACAGATCATTAGTTCATAGCTATTCTATCACAATGATATCACACCTGACATCATTAAATGAGGATGACATGTAATGTTCCATTTTTGTTATTCTTTAATTAATTTCTTCCTTTGGCCATTTTATCTATCTCTTGTAAAAAAAAAAGGTTTGGGGAAAAAGTATTTTCTGAAATTGTGCTTTACAAACTAACATGAAAAATGATTTTTAGGTAATCCATCCTGATTTGAAAGTCTACTTCAGCAAGTATGATGGAGCCAAATACATTATGCACCCATGGCTAAAACAAATCTACCCTCATGACTAAATTTATTTAATTTTTTTGGTACAGTCTCACACCATCTAAATTTTACCTTCATTGTGACAAATGGAAACCAGGGTACAAGTGATACAACTTATTTTTCCAAAATAAACATCTAAACAACATAATATCTCAAATGTTCTCTTCTTAAAAAGGTCAATTCTTATCCATGTTAATGAAGCAAACCATTTTTCTACATATTAAACATAGTTCTCTCTAGCTATGGAATAAGGGTAAATAGCTAACATTTATGTAGTGTTTTAAAGTTTTCAAGGCACTTTACCTATACTATCTCTATTGATCCTCATAAAAACCCTGAGGTAGGTGTATTATTTCCATTCTACAGTAGATATATTATTTATACAAATTTATCTTTATATTTTATTGATGATATAGTATTGTAACAAATATAGGAAATTATATATTTGTATAAATATATAGCAAATATATTCCATTTTATTTAACTTGTAACTGAAAGAAGTTAGTGACTGCCACAGAGTCTGTATCTTTGGCAGGATTTGAGCTCCAGTGGTCTTGATTCCCAAGTCCAGTGTCCTATCCACTCTATTACATAGCTGTCCTTAAAGCTGCTTCAATGCCAGCTGGCTAATTTTTGCCCAAGGAATGGTGGATGGTCATAGCCCTGGATCAGGAGACATTCTAGCAGAGATCTTTAGGGAGTTACCCAAGTAGCAAGGAATTATTAAAAAAAAAGAGGTAGGTAGATAGGCACACATGTACCCTTGTATATGTTCAGATAATCAATAATGCAGTGGAAGGGACACTGAAGTTTTGTGTGACTGAATCTGAAATAAACTCATGGATGAATCCATTTGAAAAAGCATTCTTAGTGCTTAGTATATTGCCACTTATTGTCCTAAGCTTTGGAGGTAAAAGCAAAGATGGTCTCTGACCTTGAGGAATTGACATTCAAATGGCATGGAGGAGCAACAGCATACACAGGGGACAGGTGGCCAGAGAGGCACGCTGGCCCAGAATTGTTAAGGCTGGTGAGGTGAATGAGGCAAACAAGAATGAGAAGAAATGTGCCCCTTCCAAGAACAGAGGTGAAGCTGATTAGACTATAGTTCCATAACTGGAAAAAGTGTAAAGATATCTCTATTCTTTTTTTTCTTAGTTCTTTCAGCATTGCCATTTTATGTCATACGTACATGTATGTATTTAAATGTGTGAGTATGGATACTGGTGTGATTGCCAGGATGACTTGGCCAAAGACAGGGCACTCTATCAAAATGGCTCTTAGAACAGTGATTTTCAAAGTATCCTACTCAGGATACTTTCAGATCAATAGTATTCATGTTTACTGTACCACTTTTTATTTCTGGCATAAATTATATTCGATGTTTCCCAGCATCCTTCACTACCATCTCATTTAAGGCAGCAGCACCATTAATGATATTAATTCTGATGAGGAACTTTTATGTGTATGTGTTATGTCTACTGGGTAGGCATAATGGTTTGAAAGTTCTTCGATTCATTTTCTTCCTCTTCAAGCTTATGATAATCAAACTTCCTTACTCTTATGGAGAATTTTACTATCCTGCCTCTAGGCTTCCATAACTTTTGTCCTTTTTGGTTAGTTACTAAATGCAGCCATTTGCATTTTTTTCTGTGACCAAATCCCTTATTACACATGTATTTCTCACTATAATTATTTTCTTCATTCAAGAAATATCCATAGTATTGTAGAAAAAGCACTGGAATGAGAATTGGGGCACAATGACTTCTAATCTATCTGGATTCTGCCACTGCAGAGGCTCAGGCAAATCAGAATCCTTTTAGGCCTCAGTTTCCTCAAGAGGAAAGTGACAAGATTGGTCTAGAAAGTTTCTCATGGAGAAAAGAAGTACTGCAAAACTGGAAAAAGGCCAATGTCCTGATTTTCAAAATAGAAAAGAGTTTGCAAACCGTAGGCCAGTAAACTTGACTTAAGGTTGTATTTCAGTTGTGTCCAACTCTTTATGATGCCATTTGGAATTTTCTTGGCAAAGATATACTGGAGTGGTTTGCCATTTCCTTCTTCAAACAAATTCCTAGGAAAAGCCTAAAACAGTTTATTAAAGAAATGGTTAAATAGTAAGAACAATTCAAAGCATGCTGTAGATATAGTATATGTAACTCTAAGCAAAATACTTAGATATCTTTTTGAGAAGATGGAGAGATGTATACTAGATAATACAAGCAGATGAACTCTGAACTTGTTGAATGACCAAACTCAAGAGAGTTCAATGTCAGCCTGGCAGGAAGTCTTTGGTGGAACAGCTTGTAGATCTATACTTGGACCTATGCTGATTTTTTTTAATCAATGGACAATGGTACAGATATTATGCTGATCAAATTTGTGGAGATATTAGGAGACTCAAAATCCCAAAAGATTTTCTTGAGTAATGGGTTGAATCTAATAAGATGAAACTCAGTAGGGTCAAATGTAAAAAGTCTTTCCTTTGCTTTCTAAAATTTACCTTCACAAGAAGAGAATGAGAGATCATGGTTCAATAGCCATTGGTCTGAAAAAGATCTGGGTGGGTGGTGTAAGTGGACTGCAAACAGTATGAGGAAACTTCCAAGAATAAGGTGATAGTCCTTCTGTACCACAGTTATGAAGAACTTTAATAAGCTGGAGAGTCAGTCAATAAACATGCAAGTGCTTATTTTTTGCTAAACATTGTGCTGAAATCTGGTGATACAAGGAAGGGTAAAAAAATTGTCCTTAATCTTAAAGACCATATAAGCCAATGAAAGAGTCAACATGTAAGTAACTGAATACACATAAGATACATACAGAGCAGTCATAAGGTAACCTTTAATAGGAAGGAATTAGGAACTGAGGGGACCAGAAAGTCTCTTGAAGTAGATAGGTCTTGAGATGTCTTAGGAAGCAAGGAAAACTTCAGAGGCTAAAGCAAGCGGGGCAGAACATTTAATGAATAGGGAATATTCCGTGGAAGATGGGATAAAAGATCATTCAGATCATCTATCGAATAAAGGAATATTAGAATTCATGAACCAGTAAGTGGCATACTTGTGGGTGATAACCATCTCAAGTGAATGACCATCTCTGGGTGTACTTGAGGTGTAATGGGTCATTTAGGTAATTAGATTGAGGTACTAGGAATTTAAGGCAATTGAGGGAGTATTAATGTTTATTGAAATTCCCTTGTTAAGAGCAGGAGTTGTGGAGAACAGAAAAATTGTGAGCTAGACCCTGAAGTGATTGAAAAAGAAAGAAGAATGTCATAGTGTTCTACAGATGACAGTCACCAGGATCTGAATTGGGTGATAAATTTGGATGGTGTGAACTTTAAAGGAGGAGAGTCTGCTTAGTGAAAGTGGTCAAAGTTGGGTCTGGAAGTGGCAATGGGAAGCAAAAATGATTTGGTTTCCTCCCAAAAGAACAAGTTGGAGTGGGCACGACAAAGTGAAGCCGGTTCTATTTCCCTAAATACCCAATGTTGTTGGGAAGAAGCCATGTCTTTTTTGAGGGAAAATGGAAGGAATGAGAAAGGAAAAGATATGAGATGAACAGAGATGTATTTATATTGGGGAAGATATTTCAGGGGGCACAGGTACAGGATGATCTAGAATGGGAACCTAGGGGTGAGGCTAGGGTGGAGGTAGATAGGCATGAAGAAATGGTGAGTTAAATATACGGAATTGGTGAGGGCATATTTACCTTGAGTACATATCATATGACAATCATTGGAAAGAGATGGGACTATTTATCCCAGAAAAAAAAGACATGGGGCTAGGGTATGAACATATTGAAGGGCAGTCCTACAGAAATTAGATTTCTTCTGTTTGGCCCCAGAGAAGCTAAAACTAGAAGCAATGGATAGAAGTAAAGTGATAAATTTAGACTTGATGTTAGGAAAAATTTCCCAACAATGAGGATTGTTCAAAAGGGAGGAAGACTACTTCAAAAGGTAATGGATTAATAAGATCAGGAGTGAAACAAGGATGCCCATTACCTCCTCTATTATTTAACATTGTACTAGAAACACTAGCAGTAGCAATTAGAGAAGAAAAAGAAATTGAAGGTATCAAAATAGGCAATGAGGAGACTAAACTATCACTCTTTGCAGATGATATGATGGTCTACTTAAAAAATCCTAGAGAATCAACTAAGAAGCTGGTAGAAATAATCAACAACTTTAGCAAAGTTGCAGCATACAAAATAAATGCACATAAATCATCAGCATTTCTATATATTTCCAACACATCACAGCAGCAAGAGGTAGAAAGAGAAACACCATTTAAAATCATCCTAGACTATATAAAATACTTAGGAATCTATCTACCAAAACAAACACAGGAATTATATGAAAACAACTACAAAACACTTTCCGAACAATTAAAACTAGATCTAAACAATTGGAAAAATATTGATTGCTCATGGGTAGGATGAGCTAACATAATAAAAATGACCATTCTACCCAAATTAATTTACCTATTTAGGGCCATAACTATCAAACTACCAAAAACCTTTTTTACTGAAATTAGGAAAAACTATAATAAAGTTCATCTGGAATAACAAAAGATCAAGAATATAAAGGGAAATAATGAAAAAAAATGTGAAGGAAGGGGGCCTAGCAGTACCAGATAGTAAACTATACTATAAAGCAGCAGTCATCAAAACGGTATGGTACTGGCTAAGAGACAGAAGGGAGGATTAGTGGAATAGACTTGGGGTAAGTGACATTAGTAAGACAGTGTATAATAAATCCAAAGAGCCCAACTTTTGGGACATGAATCCACTATTTGACAAAAACTGCTGGGAAATTTGGAAAACAATATGGAAGAGATTAGGTTTAGATCAACATCTCACACCCTACACCAAGATAAATTCAGAATGGGTGAATGACTTGAATATAAAGAGGGAAACTATAAATAAGTTAAGTGAACATAGAATAGTTTACTTGTCAGATCTCTGGGAAAGGAAAGATTTTAAAACCAAGCAAGAGTTAGAGAAAATTACAAAATGTAAAATAAATGATTTTGATTATATCAAATTAAAAAGCTTTTGTACAAACAAAAACAATGTAGTCAAAATCAGAAGGGAAACAACAAACTGGGAAAAAATCTTTATAACAAAAAACTCTGATAGGGGTCTAATTACTCAAATATACAAGGAGTTAAACCGATTGTATGAAAATTCAAGCCATTCCCCAATTGATAAATGGGCAAGAGACATGAATAGGCAATTTTCAGATAAAGAAATCAAAAGTATCAATAAGCACATGAGAAAGTGTTTTAAATCTCTAATAATTAGAGAAATGCAAGTCAAAACAACTCTGAGGTATCACCTCACACCTAGCAGATTGGGTAAAATGAAAGAAGGGGAAAGTAATGAATGCTGGAGGGGATGTGTCAAACCTGGGACATTAATGCATTGCTGGTGGAGTTGTGAACTGATCCAACCATTCTTGCTGGCAATTTGGAACTATGCTCAAAGGGCTATAAAAGAATGCCTGCCCTTTGATCCAGCCATACCATTGTTGGGCTTGTACCCCAAAGAGATCATAGATAAACAGACTTGTACGAAAGTATTTATAGCCGCGCTTTTTGTGGTGGCAAAAATTTGGAAAATGAGGGTATGCCCTTCAATTGGGGAATGGCTGAACAAATTTTGGTATATGCTGGTGATGGAATACTATTGTGTTCAAAGGAATAATAAACTGGAGGAATCCCATGTGAACTGGAAAGACCTCCAGGAATTGATGCAGAGTTAAAGGAGCAGAGCCAGAAGAACATTGTACACAGAGACCAATACACTGTGGTAAAATAGAATATAATGAACTTCTGTACCAACAGCAATGCAATGACCCAGGACAATTCTGAGGGAGTTATGGTAAAGAACGCTACCCACATTCAGGGGAAGAACTACAAGAGTGGAAACAGAAGAAAAACAACAGCTTGAACACATGGGTTGAGGTGGACATGATTGGGGATGTAGACTCAAAACTACCACACCAATGCAACTATTAACAATTTAGAAATAGGTCTTAATCAATGACACATGTTAAAACCAGTGGAAATACACATCAGCCATGGTGGGGTAGCTCGGGGGGTGAAAGGGAAAGTAAGCATGAATTATGTAATGATGTTAACTTTTCTAAAAAATAAATATTAAATGTTAAAAAAAATAAAAGACAGGAAGGCCCTTCCTTCTCTGGGCCTCTAGAAGACATTTAAACATAAAAAAAAGGAAATGGATTATCTCTTTCTGGAAGTCCTGAAGTAATGGCAAGATGACTGCTAGTTAGGTATTCTCATAGGGTATGAATTGGACTAAATGAGTCTTCCAAACAGGGATATGCTATTAACAACTGGCTATCTGAAAAAAAAATGCATTAATGATAGTTAAAAGTTTAATGTGCATTAACATTTTTTCTATCACTTTGAGTCTAGACAATGAAACAACACATCAAGCCCAAATTTGTAGCATTTGCTGATTTCTAGGGTATAAATTCTCACTCTGAAAATTTCAAAATTGGCTTTCATGAGCTAGTTTCTAGCTGACTCCAAGGCACTTGAGCACACCCTGCTTCCAACTCTCAAATTTTATGATTTCTGAGATCTCTACATTTCCTCCTAGCTCAAAATTGTGCTTTCCAAAGCAAAATTATGAAATGTGTATGCTTATTAAATAGTTACTACATGCAAAGCATCATAACCATAACTAGACATTTTTGTAGTTAGGGCAAAAGGCAGAAAAGATGCTCTCAGTTTGGAATAGGGAGTAGAGGGGGAAGCATAGAGACTGAAACACTGCTGGAAAGGAGGTAGGGAAGAGTTCATGTGGTTTATCTGGTAGTTTCAATTGAAAAAACATTTATTTATCTACAATTATATATTATACATTCAAGGCACTATACTAGGTGTTGGGTTTTGTTGATAAATTGTTTTCAATAGTGTCTGACTCTTCTAGACCATTTGGGGTTTTCTTGGTAAAGATACTGGAGTGGTTTGCCATTTTCTTCTGCAGCTCATTTAACAGATGAGGAAACTGAGGAAAATGAAGTTTAAGTGACTTGCCCAGGATCACATAGCTAAGTATCTGAGGTCAGATTTGAACTTGGGTAGAGTTTTCCTGACTCCAGGCCTGGCACTCTATCTGCTGTGCTACCTACCTGCCCAGGTGTTGGGTTCACAAAGATAAAACAAAAAACATGACTAGTCTCAAAGTGTGTGCATTGCTAGGAGGCAGATGAGGATATAGTATGAAAAAGGTAAGTATATTCATAATATTTTTGATAATTTGAGGGAGAGCTAATAACTGAGGGAAACAGAAAAGGCTTTCTATAGAATTTAGTACAATGAGGAAAGAACAACCAGGAAGAGCGGGTGGGCAATAGTGTCAAAAACTGTAGTATGAAGAAGAATAAAGCCCGAGAAAAGGCTTTTAGATTTAGCATGAGATCCTAAATAATCTTGGAGACTTTTAGTCATCAGTGAGCTCTTAGTTTAGGCTTTTGGTAGGCATTTGGCTCTGACAAGGAGAGTTATAGGAGAGAGAACATCATTTATGCTACTAGTTAGGCCATACAAAATCCACCTAAGATGGCAAGTATGTATTGAGAAAACCAACAGTACTCTCCACTCACTTGCTTTCCCCCCTTACTGCCACTACCATTTCTGACCTTATAGGCATGTCTTCAATACCTATCTCTCCATGGAGATGGTGGATAAGGCTCAGCCTCAGGCAAGGGGTGACAGAGAGTTGAAATTCTCCAGAGAGGGGAGGAGGTAGAAAAAGGAGCTTAGCCCCTAATGCAGGCAGAGCAGATCCATGCCTGAGTGGCTTGGCTGAGATCCTTGACTGAGAATATTGCTTCTTACCAGGATACCCATTTTACTACAAAGGTAGTTTAGGTTTGAGCTTGTTACCATATTAGCTGGATTCCCCATTTTCCATACCATCTCTAGGCAGCTGGTATCATGGAATGGTCTCTTAAAACAAAAATTCTGCCATCCTCTGATTAAAAATCAGGGTTGGGTGTTCAGTCTTCCTGAGGCTATGTCTGACAAGTCAGTACAACTCCAGGAAGGAAAATCTCTATTTCAGAAGGTTTTTGGACCCACCCTTCAAGATTTGACTGATCAAAATGGAAACAGTTCCAGTTGACATTCTAGCTCCTCCTTATTCCATTTTCTTTTATGGTAATCCAGGTCTTAAGGTTTTGGGCCCCTCAAAAAGATTGATGCAACTGGGAGAACTAGTTTAGACTTAATTGGCAAGTTTCTTCCTGGATGGTTTGGACAGTACTTTAGAAAAAGTCTGGAATTATCGGGAGGGGTTTTGTTTTTTAATCATATAAAGGTAAATATATTATTTTAAAAAATAATCATGGTAACCTGGAGTTTACTTGGGCAAAAGGAGATCCTTTGACTTGTTCAATTGTGATTTTAAGTCCTTGGATAAAACTGTGGGGATGTCTTTACTCAACCTAGAGCAAGAGGATAAGAGCAGACATTTTTAAAGTGGCCAAAATTTGGTGTCTATAGGGAAAAGGGTAAGATTTAGGTGGTAAACCTGGGAACACTAGATGGGTGGCAGGTAGGGTGAGTCCCAAAATTAATTCAGATATCTAGATATCCTAAATATCACTTAGCCTGAGATAAGTTACACAGAAGAAACCTGTAATTTTTTAGCTGTTTTAACTTGAATGGACCAGTTCTGCTATGATGGGGACCACTAACAATGTTGGCTATATCACCTATTGAGTGGACCTAATGTTCTTGGTGCTGCTCCTGGTCATCATGATTATTTTATCCTGGAAGACTTTAATAAATTATTTCTGACATTGTCCTCCTATTAAAAATGATTGTTAATACTTTTTTATGTATTTAAAAAGCTCCAGCTTAGTCTTTAGTTTTTAAGAGTTGCTTTTAAGATCATTTTAATGCTTAAATGAAAGGTTCCCCAGGAAATTACTGAAACCTTGTCATACTAAGGCTGCTGAAATTTAGTGGGAATTTGGGATGGCTCCCAGAGCTCTTGTGGTTGGTGTAGCCATAGAACAGCCTCTGCCCTGTTCTACCTCTATCTAGTGCTTTGTAGGTCTTCAGGTTTGGTTGGAGGAGGTTTTAAGAAATGTTTCCTGGAGCTTGAGCTGCCTGAAGAATGCTTCTACTAGTCACAGATTTTGGAACATGAGTTTCATTTTATACCCTTTTTAATCTAGTAATATGTTTTTAAACTTTCAATATTAAAGTGATTTAAGTGGACTTATATGGTTCATGAGTACTCAATGCATTTTAAAAAAGAAAAATCTAGATCCACCCATAGGACAAAACTGCTGGGCAGGCAAATTTATTGTCGGCTGAAGCCAATTGGGATTTGTGGAAAGGTGTGAGGCAACTATACAATTTTCCAGTTCTTCATGGCCTTCCCTGTGTACTACTCTGTAGCTTACATCCCTGGCTTTGCCTTGAAAAGAAGTGTCCAGTGTTAAACCCAAAGTAGATTGAGGAAAACCTTATTTTTAACTTTCTTAGATTCTGGTAAAAGGATGGAGTACTGTATCCTCTTGGAGCCTGGACCTATAGTTGTTAGTTTGGTCATAACCGGCCCAAACCCAACTTCTAGTTATGGTTCTGCAAAACACTATATAAAGTGCTGAAGGAGATTCCAGAATATTGCATAGTCTTTACACTAAAAGAACTTACAATAAACTTTTTCCCTTTCTCCTTCAAATATATTTATTGATTCTTATAGCTAAAATCACTACACATCAGTCATTTATATAAAATACAAACTTCATTTTGTTTTGTTTTTTTGTTTTCTTCTCTTACTTGATCCTAGTCCCTCCAGTCTGGTAAAAATTGTTTTAACGATCCCTACATGTATAGTTTCATCTCCCAACTGTTGCAATTTAAATAGTCAAAGTTTTGAAAACATTCCTTTACCTACCTTATTGCATCATTCTCTTTCCTATCACTGAAGCTAGTAGTGCCTCCTATAGGAGTTCACTTATGCCATTCTTTAAGCCTGACTCCAACCTTATACTCACTTTCATAGTTGCCATATTAGCCTAACTGTGGTTAACATTTTAAAAAAAGAAAAAGCTCTCCCTGAAGTGATAATGTCTATCCCTTTAACATGAAACTCAAGTCTAATAGTGTGTATGTATGTTCCATATTAAGAAAATGCATTAATCAGTGAATTTTCAAAAATGGAATTACTTAGTTTTTAATTGATTTTTCAGTTATTTTTAAGTTCATTTAATATTTTATCAAGTATTTAGTTTTGGTGGTTTAGGATTGTAGTGTAGAAGCTAAGAGCAATGCAGATTAATTTATGATAATACTGCACTGGAAATTGATAGGGTCCATTTTTTAGCTCACATAAAACCTGCTATTCTATATGAAATATTAACTTTAATATAAAGAACAAATTTATATAAATTACACAAATTTAATCATGATTTTGAGCATTTAGATACAAAACCAAAAAATGCTTGGTTATAAAGAATTTTAAATCATCTTTTTCTTCTTTTCCTTTTTCTTAACCTCAAAGTTTAAAAATACCCTGGAAAAAACATATACAGTTGCAGTTTGGATTTTCTGTTGCATACTTAGAGAACTTGTAAGGTCAGATAATTGCTGATTGTCTATTTGCCCTTCCCATTCTTTTATTTCCTCTTCTTTGATTAATAAAGGTTTTCCAAGTGATTGACCAACAAGCTGACACACTTCTTGAGCTTTTCGCCACGCATTTCCAACAGCACAGAGACAAACTTGACGTCTTGGGAATAAAAAACATAATGATAATATTAATGACAATTAACAAGTTGTATAATGAAAAATTTTATTTAACCATTTGCTTAACTTACCTAAGATTCTCAATAGCTCCTGGTGTATGGTAAAAATGAGGAGGAGTGATGATAACAGAACTATCTAGCTTTTCCACGAAAAGGTTACAAATATTCTGCATTTTTTCAAATTCAGAGAATATAATGCTGACCTGTAAATGAAAATGATAGTTGAAATTATTTTTTTATGAACAGCACTGTTTCAAATTCCTCTGAGTATATAGCGGAAAAAGTAAAGTACAAAGATATCAATTTGGAGTAGAAAATAGAAAAGAAAAACTTCATCTGACAAACTGTAATTTAGTAGTCAGTCAACTTGCATTTATTAAGCATCTATATGCCAGATACTGTATAGGATAAATGGAGGGGAGTCTCCATGGAAAGGCACTAAGCAGTACAAGCACTAGGAAAGGCTGAGAGCAAATAGGACTTCAGTTGAGACTTGAAGAAGGTGGAGATTAGGAGGGAGAAAATTTGAGGCATTGGGGAATATTCAGAGAAAAGAGTCAGGAAAAGGAGCATCTTATTTTAGAAACAACACCCCTTTACTTGCATGATTTTGTGGAATTATCGGGAACAGAAGAATACCTGGGGTGACTACAAAGGAAGAGAGATTTTTGCCCCTATTCTTTCAAGAAAGATTTCATTTTCCCTGATAACCTGATGTATTCTTTTCACCTCTTCTTTTACTATAGAAACTAACTTATATTTTGTGTATCACAGCTATTAACTGGTATTGGGGGGAAAATATAAACACTGTGTACTCCCTTTAGGGCACAAAATTCTTCATGTATTCCATAATTGCTGTAAGTGAGATGCTTTCAATAACACTTTGTATCTTATGGGAGCGTTGAGGGCTATTTTGCTGGAGGATATGGAACAATTCTATAACCTTAAACCCTAAGCTGAGGATGAATCCTCAAATTTAATTCCTTGCTTTTTATTAGACCAGTCATACCATCTAAAACACAGTACCATTTATCTTATTTTTATATCTTTTAAAAATGTGGCTTAATTTGGTTTCCTCTATTTTCTCATGATCACTACCCCATCTTCTTACCCTAACAACTAGCTTTTATCCTTAGCCTTTCATTGAAATTTTCTTTGGCCACTAGTAATCTGTTGAAACTCAATGGGATTTTCTCAGTTTTTGTAGTTCTTACCTTCTCAGAATGATTTTACTACTTCAAAGTTTTCCCTTTTTTAGTAGAATGCAGACAGAGTGAGTGCAGGAATTATATCCTCAGCACCTAGCATAGCATCTGGCACATAGACAGCATTTAATAAATATTTATTGCATTAAGTTGAATTCTGTGGAACTGCTTTCATGATTTTCTTCCTATTCAACCACTCTTTCTCTTTATTTTGCCCATTATTTTTATTATGCCCAGTATCACAGATACTCTGTGGTCCAATACTTGGAGTACTATAGTAAAATGACTTTTGAATAAGCTTACCTTCAATGGCTTTAATGACTATACACTGAAAATATGATTCTGAAACATATATTTCCAACCCTTACTTTTTACTGTTTGAAGTTCTTTGCAATCTATGCCTATTCCTTGCTTGGCTATTTAGTTGAAATCATGTTCTCTAAAAACTCCTTCTTGGTTAATTCCCCTTTCTTCAATTTCTCTTAACTCTTCATCTCCTAAAAATATGCATGTAATTTGACCTTCACTTGACTTTCCTGCTTTGAAATGTCCTGCATGTGTTTATTTTATGAAACCAGTAACAGGGCTGGGCACAAAGACTCTTAAAAGCCTTTAATGCAGTGACTAAATGTGGTTAGAAGAAACACAAACCCCACATTATTTTGTTTCACCATAGCCTGGTTAAGCGCTCCAACCCTATTATCCTGGTATAATGTTTAACTTTTCACAAAATCTTCCCTTGAGCCAAGAAGGTGGGCGAGTTTTTAGTTTTCAAAGGATTTCTTTGCATACAAAGTAAAATAAGTTGAAAAGACAATAAATCAAAATAAGAGAGTACAGACTACTAATAAACTGGAAAGCTTATCTGTTGCAATAAGAATCATCAGTTTTTTTTTTTATAGATTTTTTTTTAAAACCCTTGTGCTTCGGTGTATTGTCTCATAGGTAGAAGATTGGTAAGGGTGGGCAATGGGGGTCAAGTGACCTGCCCAGGGTCACACAGCTGGGAAGTGGCTGAGGCCGGGTTTGAACCTAGGACCTCCTGTCTCTAGGCCTGACTCTCACTCCACTGAGCTACCCAGCTGCCCCAAGAATCATCAGTTTAACTCTAGATGATGTCATATAGGGAAAAATGCAATTGTTACCACTAACAAAAATGCTTAAGTAGAATTTTCACTTCCTCTCCTCAAAGAATGCCATAAAAATTAATGTAAGATTAGATATTGGACATTTCTTTAAAATAAAATTTTGAACAGTTATTTACAATTTTAAAAAAATTCCAATGTGTCAGCTTGAAGGCATTTAAAAATCCAATGCTATTATCTCCTCTTTTATTGTTGTGGGAATTAAAAAATTCAAAGTTCAAGGTCATTCCTCCTATAATGTTTGGTTAACTAAAAGTTAGTTTCTGTTCCTGTTAAGCTCACCAGACCAAAACCTGTCACAGGAAATAATAATGTTAAGGGAAAACTTGACATTCCTGAGATAAGATTCCAAATGAAAAGAAGGGAATATAGTGCCTTAAACCCCACCCCCAAATGTTTTATTTGTAAAAGAATTTCCCTGAAGTCAGTTCTTCCTAATATAAATCTCTTGCTCTCAATTGGCCCACTGTGACTTTTTAAAAATGCAGTCTTGCAGTTTTGTTAAGTGTAAGACTGCAAACTGTTGGTTTAATTTGTAATCTGACTTAATTTACCTAAAGAGTCTGTTTAATTAGGTTTGTTTCCTTAGGGAATATATGAAATTATGGCTTTGCTTAACTAAACTGTTCAAATTTTATGAAGGAAGCATGGGATTATGAATCCATATTTTTTAATGGCCTAAAAGAATATATGACTGTAAAAGGTAAAATAATTACTTGTCACTAACGTAATTTGTAAGAAACCTCACCAGAATCCTAATAGTTGTTCAAAGGTTATTTTTCTACTCCTCTGAACTTTTGCTTAAGCATAATAAAACCTAGGTTTTTACCTCTATAATTTGTGTTGTAGTATATATATTTCAGCAGCAATTACCATAATATGAACTCAAAAAGGAGATATTTTTCCTGTAACATTATTATTCTTCCTTCTCTTTACTATCACTGATCCCAAAAATATGCTTGTAAGGTTTTTAATTAGGAACAGGTCTTTGATTGCCCAGGTTGTAATATCTTTAGAATATGCAATATTATAAGAACATGCATTGTTAAAATGTTATTTAAAATGTTTATTATAATTATATTTATGGATAGCTAATTCATTTACTGAGGGTTTCGTGGTGCCAATAGAAGATGAAGTCTCAAGTTTAATCCTGAATGATTAAGTTACCACATATATATTGTAAGAGATAAGCTGGCACAGAATATAAAGTCAAATTAAATTCTTCTGCAAAGAAATTATTCAGAGGAAGAAAATAATAGTTACTTGTTAAGAGATTTGTATGTTTAAATGCAAGCTTAACTGGTTTCATTGGTAAACACAAGCTTAACTGGTTTCATTGGTAAACAACTTTAAAAGTATTTCCAGTGTTTGTTCTATCTGGAAAGATCCCCCCCCCCCCTCTCACTTTGGCCTTGCCAATCTCCCTCAACCCCATTAGGAGCTTTTGCTTTAAGGACCCAGCTGGCTATACTCATGGCATATAAATTGAATTTAATGTGGGAGTCATCTAAAAACTCTAAATGGTCAATTTATATGCTATTATAATGGTAGCTTTTCTCTATTCTTTAATCATCAAATGTATCCTTGCCCTGGGGTAGGCTGTACTCCTGGATCACAACAAAATATCTCAAAAAACATTCTGTACTAACAGTGAATCAGTCATTGTTAGCTAAGAAAATAAAAAGGCATATACCACACAACTGTAAATTGCTTTTGAAACTTTTTAACAATCTCATACAGTTGGGGCAGATTAAAAGAGGTCATCAGGTTCCCTTTGAGACTAGGTAGATAAATGCCCAAGTTATCTAAGCCTCTCCATTTGAGAGCATATCCTATTTTTAAGGCTCTCTGGTTATAGAGATATCATTAGGATACATACATATGGGATCATTGCTTTTTTTTTTAAACCCTTAACTTCTGTGTATTGGCTCCTTGGTGGAAGAGTGGTAAGGGTGGGCAATGGGGGTCAAGTGACTTGCCCAGGGTCACACAGCTGGGAAGTGTCTGAGGCTGGATTTGAACCTAGGACCTCCCATCTCTAGGCCTGACTCTCAATTCACTGAGCTACCCAGCTGCCCCCTTTTAAATATCATCTTAATAAATGAAGGAAGTAAGAATAAAAACTTTGAAAATAATTTCTGGTTCCAAGTTATATTCCCATTAAAAGGAAACCAAAATCATATGTATACTCCATATTTTTTCCAAATTCACTGAAGTTGCTTTAAGTATTCATATGTTCTTAGTTCTGATATGAGATGGAGTCATTTGAAATCCCCAATGTAATTTGCTAAAGACAGAATAGTTTCTCCTCTTCAATTCATCAAGAGGCCAAGAGATTTAAATATGTTACTAAAAGACAGTTTTTGTTTGCTTAAAACAAGTAGGATCAGTCCTAATCGGAGAACCAGCTTTTTATTCGCATAAAATATATACCTCTTTCATTACAGACTTTGCCTAAAAATTTGTAATGGTTAGAGTTCAATAACTTCCTATGTAAAGTGGGAATACTTGTACTGTATGTACCTATAGGAAGAAAAGCATATAATTTCCTAAGATCTCTTCTAGTTTTACAATTTTAGATTTCTCGTCTGAAGAGTCAGGGAGTATGGTTCCTATGAACAGAGGGAGAAAGAACCAACAATATTGCAATTTATATATTAAGTTACTGTTAATCTCAGAGAATTAGAAGCCAATACTGGTATTGTGATCTGTTATAAGAAAATGTTTTTTGTTTGTAAGGTCTTGGACATATAAATGCTTTAATATAACCTAAAAATGGAAGAATTGTGGAAACTAGAGACTAACATGAAATGAAAAGTACTGAAAAGGTTTTCATTCTATTCTGCTTTTGTTGAGGTCTACCAAGGTTATTTCTCTAAAGAGATTTCTAACTTACTATGGGATAATGAAATTACAATGTGAAATAAAAAATATTGAAGATATTTCTTTCATAAACAACATTAGTTCTGCCATTTAACTGGATGAAATAATAAATTTCTTTACTGGTGTTTTCAGCTTCCCTGGAGGAAATACAGTTACATAAGTCTTCAGGTGGTAATAGGCTGCATCTCTCAAACCCTCTCCAACGTTTTTGATTTCACTTCAAAAAACTTTCCCTTTCAATAAATCTTATTAAATTTCCTTTAAATTCTTAAATATATTAAATCACAAATGATTTGGAGAAAAACAATCTTTTCTCAATATCATGCATAACTTTCCACCTGTAAAAATTAGGTTTGAGGATAAAAATAAATGACAAAATTGCCCCCACAAAGTCATGCTGTTTTCAATTATTTGATGTGATAAATACATACCTCTGCTTCCATGTGATAAGCATTTCCTATTCTACTAATATCCTTTGTCACAGTTATATTTTCTGCCTGAAACAGAAAGAACAGTATAATTCTTAAAGCCAATAAAACTAACTAAAAGTTTAGCTACTGTATACTATTCCTCAGAAACAAACTAGATATCTGAACTCAGGATAACATTTAAAAAAGCAGGAATGTAGAATATCAAAGGCTTAAGATGAGGAGAACATTCTATTTAATTAAAAAAAATTTTTAAATACCTAAAAAGAGTTAGAAGTCAAATATATTCATTATTTTAAAAATGTACTGGAAAGTAATTCTTAAGATTGTACCTATATACCATCTATTACCTAGAAACATTTACAAAATTCGAGCAATATAGTATATGCCTAAGGAATTTCATACAGTCATTATTCATACTTAAATTCATACATAAATGCATTGAGACCTAGTTTTTAAAAAAAGTAAACCTATAGTGAATCTTTCTTATAGAGTAACAAAAATCACTCTTTCTTTCTGGCAAACTGTAATTTCTCATATACTTTTGTTGTTTAAAGTATACACGATAATAGTAGATGGTATATTTTAATGTCATCCTCTAAAAAATTCTTGATCCTTGTTTTTTAGCAAACTGTACAGTTGTGGGAAGAGGGGAGGAAACAACAGGTAGCTAAATGTGTTAGCTTATATCTTAGCTTCTCCCCCTTTTGTAAACTCCCTAAGGGTGTTTGCTGCCTTTTTGTGGCAATGCCCTGCAAAACTTCTATCCAGTAAGCATTTCTGTTCTTTATGTTTGTCCTCAGTTTAATTTGTATATTTTTTAAGTTGGAAGAGGCCTCTAATTCAAATTCCTTATTTATCAAAGTTATCTCTTTTAATATTCATTCTAACCAGATTTCATCTATATAAAAATGTTAAGTAGAGAGAAAGGAACTTGGTATATGGTGATCTGCCCAAGATATTTTAATTCTCTTTAAAGAGACCTTCTCTGCAGTTAATTTTATTTTATTAACTAGTATTCATACTCCCTTACAAAATAGTAGCTATTATTATACTTAATATTTCTTTTAGTATAATATAGTCATCCCCATTCTTCTTCAGCTTGCCCAACCACCTGTGTTGTTTGAAACCAAGACTAAATATATCTACTTTATTTCCAACTACTTTCTAATAGATATCTTGTGCTCAGGGCAGGCTTTTTTTCCCTGACTGGCCTCTGAATAGTGTAATTTCGTCTTATGCCCAATCTGTTGTTCAGGTGCTTTCAGTTACATCTGACTCTTTATAACCCTACTTGTTTTCTTGGCAAAGGTAATGGAATAATTTGTCATTTCCTTTTCCAGCTCATTTTTATAGATAAGGAAACTGAGGAAAACAGAGTTAAGTACCTTGCCAAGGGTCACACAGTTAGTTAAGTGTCTGAGGCTGGATTTGAATTCTAGAAGATGAGTCGTCCTAACTCCAGGCCTGGTACTCTACCCATTACACCAACTAGCTGCCCTATGCCCAATCAACTCCTATCCAAATCTAACTTTCAATGTCTATTCAGCTCTAATCCATAAATAAGGCTTTCTTTTCTTACAGAATATTTTTTCCTTCTTTGAAAACTGTAGTTATGTTTTGTACCACACACTTTAGTATTTAATTTTCTACTATATTAAATTATTCTCTTATTGGAATCTTCTTTCTCCAAATATTGTTTCTTTTTAAAAACTTTTAAACTTTCTTCTTCGAAAACTTTATAATAGTTATATTTTTCTTTTTCCTTTCTTTAAAAATTAAACCTTATTTTCCCATTACATAAACACTTTTTGACAAAATTTTCCTGACATTTTGCAATTCAGATACTCTTCCTAATCCTTCTCACCCCGAGGCAGTAAATAGTCTGATATCTGCCACATCGGTGCTTTCATACAATACATATTTTCAGGTTTCTCATGCCATGACAGAAGCTATATATCAAATATACAATTAAAAAAACTAATGATGGAAATATAGTGAAAGACGGAATGCTTTGATTTGCAAACAGACTATTTTGTGCTGTTTTCTATTATTCCCTAATTGGAGTCTTCTCTATCCAAATACTTTCTTTAGTTTCTTAAGGAAAGTGACTGTTTTGTTATCTTTCATGTCATATGGCATGGTATTTAATTTTAAGGTGTTAGACCAGTTATCAGAACTTCAACTGGTTTCTATTATGTTCTCAGAAATATTGTGAGAAGAATATAGTTTTGAGCTTTTGCCAGGGACTGTGAAGACCTGTACTATAATTACATCTCTGACAATCATATTTGCTACTGTTCTTTGTAAGACCTTCCAAATGAAATCAACAACTTTCAATTCAAAGCGAGGTATATGGGAGAATTAAAAAAAAAGAACAAAACCACCTATATTTGAAAATATGGTTTAGGAGCAAGAAACAAGAGACCAAAGATCTACAGACTACACAGAAGCCTTGTACCTATATACCATGAATAACATTTTCTTTGAGAAAAAAAACCACTAATATAGAAACTAGCAAATAACTTCATAAAAATGAAACTATTAAAAGATAATCAATGACTCATTACTAATATGCAAAATGCAGAATAGTCAGAATGATTTGTTAGTACAAAGACTTAAACACATACAAAGAATAAAAATGAGGATAATGTGGTGGGCAATTAAAACAACTTCGATGTGGGCCATTTAAACAAATTATTGATGTCAAAAATATGAAATGGATAAAGAAACAGAATTTAGCACCTATCATTAACTATTTTCTAAAGAAATTTGATTGAAGTAATTAATTGCCATAATGAGGAAACTAAAAGCACCAACCTCAGTTACAAACCCTCAAAATGTTTGCCAAGTATAGAAAAATGGCAGCCAAGGATAATACTGGTTAAAGCATAAACTCATTTATAAAATCTTATGAAGAAGCGAAGAGGAAGATTATAAGCAACATCATTTTATGAAACATTAAGAAAGAGTGGAAGGAAAAGCAAAATTAAAGAAAACTGTGTCTTAGAGCCTCTCTTCAAACAAGATGTCTCAAATGCAAATACCAAAATCATATAATATGCATCTGGAAAGATACAACTGAATTTGTTTAATAACCTTCTGATTATTAGCATCAACAATTCATATCAAATGATGCTTAATACAGAGTGATATATGCTTGCAAAAGATGCTATCACTGTTATGGAAGATGTCTAGTTCAAAGTACAAGTCAAAGAATTCCTTTCAGATAATGTGGTCTACCAGTATGAGGTGAATTACACTGTGCTGACTGCATTAAGTTCTTGTACAATGTACATCCTCCTAAATGAGATCCATAATTTCTCAAGACAGCTTGGCCTAACAATAAAAAAAAGTGAATGAAGAATGCCTCTTGTCCAAACTATGGTATGCAAACAGATGGACAAACCATAGAGCTTGTGCAAAAGTACATATATCTTGGATAGACACTGAAAATGCTCAGTCAACTGGATCCAGAATCAAAATTATGAGGAAAGTGAACTGGATTACCTGTGGGAAAGCTACACAATTATTTTAATGCACACCAGCTTTATCTCTGAAACAAGGGCCTAAATATCAATGCTCTTTCAGTGGCAACATATGACTATAAGACATGGAACCATAAAATTTGAAGAATGAAACGGTCTCTAAGTTATTTGAAGATTACTCAAAGGGCAAGTAGATAGACTTCAATAGATGTGAGCAGTTTGCAACACATTATTAACAAGGAAGTATGTAAAAGATATTATCAGAAAACAATATAAACAGAAAAAAATATGGGCTAGACATATGGAGAGCAAAAACTGAAGGCTACTCAATGTCAGAAAAATGAGGGGAAAACCCATTGTACATTAGGTGGACTCTCTATAGAATTTATCTGAAGATATAGTGAAATAATACTACAAGACAGGAAGGTCTGACTGGATTGTATTCAACACTGCTAGAAGAATACCCACATCAATGAGATCACATTCATTGAATTATACTTGCAAACTGTTTTGGAAAAGGTTGCAATTCTTAATTAGTGTCTTCTACCATTAATTTGGTCTTAGTGAAGTGAGAATATATGAAAACTGGAAATGAGTTATATGGGGCAACACTTTGGGAGCTTCCCTGTTTTGTTCTGGGCGCAGGGAAAAATGTTCTTAGATGAGGTCATTAGGTGTCCAAAATCAAAAGGACTATCTATGGGAGTGGTTCCCAAACTTTTTTGGCCTACCACCCCCTTTCCAGAAAAAATATTACTTAGCACCCCCTGGAAATTATGAAACTATTTATTGAATTCAGAATAGAATGTAATACAAAAAAAGTGTGGCCATCACTGCCTCCCTCACTGCAGCACTCACCAGGGGGCAGTAGCGCCCACTTTGGGAATCACTGATCTATGGGGATCTAGACATTTTGATTAACATACTGGTTGAGGTACCCTCTAATTCATCTGTAAAATGAAGACAGTATCAGCTCTGTCTAACTCCCAAAGCTGTTGTAAGGATCAAAAAGTACTTTATAAACTAGAAAGCATTATCTAAATGTCAGAAACTATTATTATTTACAAGTTTGTCATGAAGAAAAGCATTTTCTGAACCTTTAAACACCAAGTAAATGAGAAATTATTACTAAATGGGACAAAATTAATGATTGGTTAGATTTTGGATTCCAAAAGCTTAAGACATTAAAGGAGAGATTCTACTGGGATGGAAAAGCTTTCCTGGGGTGGGGTTGGGGGGTAACTACCATAAGGCTGCCCCAACAACCATTCTCTGATTGGTGGAAAATGGCCAGTTCAGCCAATGAAAGGGTTGAGAAGCTCCATGGAAACAGCCAATAGTGAAAGTCACCTACTTCAAAGGATATTATGGGGGTTTAATTATGACTACTTTTTTGAAATATCACAGGCTAAGGCAATCAGTTTTTTCCTCCTTGGTTTTAAAAAAGAAGCCAACATTGTTCTTCAAGCACCACCAACTCTAATTTAGAAACTGTTGAATTGAATCAATGAATAAAATTAAATCAATCAATGAAGTCACTTCATCTTATTACCTGAAACTAATAGCTAACTAGTCTAGGTAATGACTGTCTCTCATGGAACCACCTCCATACTTTAAGTTTATAAATGAATGAAAACGCTTACGTAAACACTCTGGCCAACACTGAGTTCAGCTCAGGCAGTTTTCATAGGAAGAAATCAAAGCTATTTATAGTCATGTGAAAAAATGCTCTATTCTTCTGATAAGAGAAGTTAAAAATTAAAACAACTCTGAGGAACCACCTGAAACCTATCAGATTGGCTAATACCATAGAAAAGGAAAATAAATGTTGGAGGGGATATGGGACAATTAGGACATTAATATGGAGTTGTGAACTGGTCTAAGCATTATGAAGAACAATGAACAATTTGGAACTATGTCCAAAGGGCTATCAAATTGTGCATACCCTTTGACCCACAAATACAAAAGGACCTACCTGTACAAAAGTAATTATAGCGGCTCTTTTTTGTGGTGACAAAGAATTGGAAATTGAGGGGATATCCATTAATTGGGGAGTGACTGAACAAATTGTGGTATAAGACTGTAATGGAGTACTACTATATTGTACTAAGAAAAGATAAATAGGATGATTTCAGAAAAACCTGGAAAGACACAAAATGATGCAGGAGTGAAAAGAAGCAAACAAGGAGAACACTCTGCACAATGACAGCAATACTATATAATTATCAGCTGTGAATGACTTGGTTATTCTCAACAACACAATGATCCAAGGCCATTCAGAAGGACTTATAATGGAAAATGCTATCTACCATTGGAGAAAGAAATGATGGAATCTGAATGCAGATCAAAGCACACTATTTTTCACTTTATTTATTTGTTCGCTTATTCATTTATTTATTTGTTCGCTTATTCATTTATTTATTTGTCTGCTTATTTATTTATTTTTATAAGTGTCTTCTTCCATTGTATGACCAATATGGAAATATGTTTTACATGTATAACAAATATAAAATTGCTTGCCTTTTCAAGGAGGGGGTGAAGAGAGAAAATTTGGAACTCAAAATTTTAGAAAACTAATATTAAAAACTATCTTTATATGTAATTGGGAAAAGTAAAACAAAAAGACCAGTTCAACTACAAAGCAGACAGGAAGTCTGAGGTGAAATGGTAGTGCCTGTGGGTGGCCATCCTTTTGCCTTGACCTGGATCCTAGGCCACCCAGATGTTTAATATATTTCATATATATAAATATGAAGTAATAGCTATATTGCAAACTAAATGCACCAAAGAGTGAAGGGATATATATTATATTTCATTTGTATACCAAGTTACCAACATGGTACACGTTGCTATAAAAGGTTATATAGTAGTTCAATATCTATAAAATGTACCTGTGGTCTCTATCTAGTTTTCTTCATGCTATCATCTTTGATAGAAAACCATTTACTATACTTTAGTGGAAAAGTTGTAAATGAGAGACTGAAGAATACATAAAACAAAAACAAAAAAATGGCAAAAGCTTACTGTCTAATTTTTGGATGTGATCTCTCTGGAATACAGATTATAGCAAAAAAAAAGCTATTTCGGGGATCAAAGACTGAGAATCAAAAGTTTAACTGAAAAAGTAAACCCTCAGGAACAGATATGAATTGTGATGATTTAGATTTTTTCATCGTATACTCCACCAAGCAATCTTTCTTTTTTTTAGTATTCAGTACAATAGAAATATTTTAATATATTAAAATGCAGTTGTTTTTAAATTCTGTAGTTTCTACTTTATTCCTTCTCACTTTGCAATGTCCTTACTTCTTCAGCTGCCTACTCTAGCACCTATTAAGTATTAAAAAAAATAGTTATAACCACAAATTTTCTTTTGAAAGTAAAAAAGCACAGGACTACATAGAATAAGCTTACTTTTGCTACAATAGCAATCACTGTGCCTCTGTCACTTACTTTTAAAGGTTACCTGACTCATATAAAATTTATTTTTTTATATAACTGCTTAAACTTAACTATTAAGGAAATTTTCAGCTTCCTTAAATTGACCTCTTGAAATGGTTTTTAGAGAAGATAGCTATGGAGGCGATAAAGAGGTTCTTTTATCTCTATATTTAACAGACCTTGAAAATTTAATTACATCTTAAATGGTTTCTGTTCAATGAACAAAAACTTTAGCATAATATATTTGTAGTATATTAATTAAATATTGCATAAAAATAAATCTTATTTGAAAAATTACTGTCTTAACAGCTTTATATATTTAAGAACACTGCCATCTTGTGGCTGTGGGGTGTATTGCAAAATTTTAATAGAGAAAACAATACGTAGATTTGCTCCTATTTGATTAAAAATTGCATGTGCCTCAAATATAGGATGGGTTGGAAATCTAGCATTTAAAAAACAATTTTGTAGTCAGACTACTAGAAATAATTTGAATATCTATGACCCATTTATCTACTAAATGCTGTGGCTCATATGTCCAACTTAAAAGCAATTTCCCCCTCTTTTTTATAGCTATAAGTTTTCAAAAGGAGTTGTCCATTTAATCTTTAATCAGAATAAGCTTTAAGAAAAGAAGAGTTTTTTAAAACTTCAGTTCTTGAGCCTGCTGTTCATATAATTTTCACCTAGAAAAACTATCATTTTAATCATGCAGACTCCTCAGGAACAAATTTGTTTTTTTGTAGTACTTTAAGACATGCTTTACTTTTGATATCTACCCATATGACATATTTAAATCTTTTTTTAATCTGCCTTTTAGTCTTTTATGTAGACAACCAAGAGGGAACACATGACATAATAAAAATGGCAACTAATCTGGAACTGTAATCCTACATTGTCAACAAATATCTGTTGAGGTCCTACTATGGGCAGGCACTATGATAGACACTGGGAAAATAAGAGCATATAACAATGGGTCTCTGACTTATAAAGACTTTTCATCTAGACCTACAGATGGGGTACACACATTAAAAGATAAATAAAATTGCAAGGTAGTATGTTCTGAATGTTAAATGTGTGGTACAGAAAGCCAGTGCTGCAGGAGGTCACTGGTGGTATACATTATATCTTGTACTGAGATTATGGGATCATTGCTAATACACAAATAAATAAGCAAAAGTAAATTCAGAGGCTGTTCTATGGAAAAGGTAGTCGACTGGTATCAGAAGACTTCCTGCAGCACAGAATCATAGATTTGGAGCAAGAAAGTCCCTCTGGAGTCACCTAATTAATCTCCTTTCTACAAGATAGAAAAGTCACTTCACTTACTTTCTTAAGCTTCTTTCTTTATCTTTAATATGAAGATAATATTTTTTACTATTTTCTTCTTAGGTTTACTTTAGTAGTATTACTATTAGTATCATAAAAAAGATCAAATAAATGTATGCAAAATATTTTGTAGTCATAAAGCACTAAAATACGTAAATGAATTATTAGAAAATGCTAACATTTCATCACACACGACAAAATTAAAATGGATATGTGATATATCAAAAACAATTAGAAGACAATAACATCATGTAATTGTCACAGATATGATTAGGGGTTAAGTTTTCAACCAAACAAGTGATAGAGGAAATCACAAAAAAGAAAGTAGATAGTTTTGATAATTGGAACTGAATAGATATCATATGAAACAAATTAATGATGCTAAGATAAAAAGGCATTTAATCTCTGTAAGGTATTAATATCTGAAATAGAGGCAACAGAAATATTTATGACCAACAAGTCATTCCCTAATATGTAACTGGTCAAAGGATATGAACAAATAGTTCTCAAAAGAATTGGAAACTTTTAGACAACCATATGAAAGAATGCGTCACATCATTAACTGTAAGACATGCAAATCAAAACAACTCTGAGATTTTACTTTATATAGCAGCAAATTAGAAAAGACGATGAAAGATCAGAAACAGTTAATATTAGTGAGGGAAAGGGTAGAAGTAAATAAGCATTTAAATAGCACCTACTACTTTGTGTCAGTCATTATACAATGTGCTTTAAAAATATCTCATTTGATCCTCACAACAACTCTGAGAAGTAGGTATTGTTATCCTCATTTCATATTTGAGGAAACTGAAGCAAACAGAGGTTAAGTGACTAGCCTAGGGTCACAAAGTTAGGTCTACAGCCAGATTTGAACTTGTTTTCCTAACTCCAGGCTTTATTGTGTCACCTAGTTAACCCTAATACTGGAAGGGTTGTGGAGAGACAGATATACTAATATACTATTGATGGAGCTGTGAATTGATTCAACCATTCTCGAAAGTAATATGGAATTATTTGAATAATGTGATTAAAATGTTAATATCCTTTAAACCTAGAGATCCCACTGCTGGCTTATATTTGCCTTGCCCTCTCCTCCTCTACCCAAAAAGAGATCAGTGATAAAGAAGGGCTACTTATACATTAAAATATTTATAGCAACAGTTGCTATAAGTATATAAGTAAAAGCAAACTGCAAGAGAGCAAAGAACAGGTAACAGAGTTACCATGGAATGGGAATGGTTAAACAACTTGTAGTACATATATGTAATAGAATATTATTGTGTTGTAATAAATTAGAGGATGATAGAGAAGCATGGAAGGAGTTACATGAATTGATACAAAATGAAGTAAACAGAACAAGATAATCAAGTCAATAAATAAGCATTTATTAAGTGATTACTATGTGCCAACTGGGCAATGAGACAGAGATAGTGTGTCGGGCCTAGAGTTGGAGATTTGTCTTACTGAGTTCAAATCTAGCCCAAGATACTTATTAGCTGTGTGACCCTGGATAAGCTACTTAATCCTGTCTGCTTCAGTTTCTTCATCTATAAAATGAGCTAGAGAAGGAACTGGCAAACTATTCTGGCATCTTTGTCAAGAAAACCCCAAATTGGGTAATGAAGCGTCAGACACTATTGAAAAATAACTGAACCAAAAAAGTGCCAGCTATTATGATGAATACTAAGGATACAAAGTAAGATAAAAACTGGTCACCAACCTGAAGGAGTTCAATTTTAAACATATTCAATGACAACAACATTGTAAATGCAAAGAACACCCCCCCCAAACTAAATGCTAAGAAATTAGGAATTTGGTATCCAAAAAGAAATATGGAAAGGAACTTCTCATTGATGTTTTGAAGAGCTGACATAGAATGAGTTTGAGATCTTGCATAAAGATTTATTTTTTTTTTGTAAAAAGGGCTAAAAACAAGATTTCAATAAAAATTATTTTAAAAAAATTGGGGAATGAATGTTACTGAAAGCAATTCTTGACTCAAACGTTCCTAAGTGAGAATGGCCATTTATGCTCTTGCACTGACATAAGAATTGATGTTGCTCTTAGAGCCCCTGTCATTAATGCCATAGGAAACTACCATCACTAGAGTCCTTTTCCCCACCCCTTCCAAGCTGTCATTACCACCTAAAATCAACTCCTTACCAAATAAAAGTAATTTTCTCATTCCCAACAAAATAAAACACATTATAGAATTGTCATTGCTACTGATGGAAGCCTCTGACTCCCAAGAATCATATAATATGGATGCTTTTAGAATTCCTTCTCCAAATATAGAAGCAAATGTGTTTGATACAGTTTATATACATCTATAACCTGAACTGGTATCCCAGCTTCTAGTCTCTTCCCTTTATAATGCATATTTCAGACAGCTACTACATTTATCTTCCTAAAGCACCAGACTGATTATGCTACTCTTTTGCCTAAGAATCTTCAGTGGTTTCATCCTATTTTGCCTTTAGGATAAAATACAAATTCATAAATATCATCATGTAAAGCCCTTTACAATGTTTCTTTTTACCTTTCTAGACTTATTTCACATTACTTCCTTTATATACTCTAAGGTTTCAGCCAAACTGTCCTACCCCTTCCCCAAACTTCATGCCTTTATATAGGCATGCCTGCAACTCTCTCCTTATATCAGCCTCTCAGTATCCCTACCTTTCTTTTTCCCTAATTATCTTTTATTTACTTATCTCTTTTTAGGTTATGTCACCCAAAAGAAGGTAAAGCTTCTTGGTGTATGTTTGTATAACACACACACGGATATATCCATCCATCCATCCATCCATCCACCCACCCATCACATACATTTGTTATTGTTCAGTCATGCCTGACTCTTCATGACCCCATTTGGTGTTTTTTTGACAGAGCTACTGGAGTGGCCTTGCATAAAGTAGGCACATGATAGATGGTTGTAGAAAGAATCAATTAAACTCTCACTGTGTGTAAGTTACTAAGCTAGTGTGTTTGAGGAAATAGAAACAAAATTATTGTCTCCATTGTCAAGGAGTTTAGTCTACTTAGTAGAGATAAATCTACTTAGTAGAGATAAATAATATAGATAATACAAAAAAGCCAGAGAGCACTATGAAGGACAGTGTCTTCTTAGCTGGAAGGCTCAGTTCAACTAGGAGTGAACAAGGAGCCTTTGCTCAGCCAACTATCATTTGGGAGTTTTATTTCCTACCTCTCTGAGTAAGTAGAAGAATGTGAGTGTTTTAATTAGTGAGAGGTAGCACAGTAGAGTCTAGGGTCAAATCCCAGTTCTAGTTCTGATATTTATTACTGTTGCTACCTTGAAAGAAGGGCCAGTCATTTAAACTCTCTAGATTTCAGTCTCCTCATTTGTAGAATGAGGGGGTTGAAAGAAATGGCATTTGAAGCCCCTTCCAGCTTTAGATTTCAGATTCTTTGTGAACCTTTTAAAGTTTCTTTAACAATAAAATGAGGGGAATGGATGTGTTATCTTTTAAAATCTTTTCCAGCTTTTAAAACAATAATTCTAGTTAGTCTAGAACTCCCATATCCAGTATGAAGAACCTGTAAGTCTTAGCTCAAAGCTGCCAGCCTCCTGTTGTCCTATGGGCTGTGGTCTTCTTTAATATATATAGGCCTTTCTGTCCCTAGGCTATGATATAATTAAATTGTTACCACAAAAAGTCCAAAACTTGAAATCAGGAGACCTAGGCCCCAGTTCCACCACTGTTACTAGCTATAAATCATTGAACAGCTTTTACTGACACTAATTTCCTAGTAACAGGGTTAAGACTAAATGGTATCAAGTTTAGTTGATTTCTAAATTCTACAATTTGTTTTTTAAAATCTGTTAGATCTGTGTCCTGAATGGTGAACTCAAAAACAACTGTGGCCACACATACATATATTTGTAATTATAAGCTTTTCTACTAAATGTACATTTTATGCAAAAATGCATTGAGCTAAAGCTCCTACCTACACACACACACACACACACACACACAAAATTTAAATATTGTTTTACTCAGTATCTTCTTCCAAGATGATGCCCCAAGCAGCTAAGTTCTATTCATTTAGAACTGGGAGGGAAAATGGCAGGAACATGTTCACATATACGAAGTACTACTCTGTTCAAGACTTAGATCAATGGTTCCCAAACTTTTTTGGCCTACTGCCCCCTTTCCAGAAAAAATATTACTTAGCTCCCTGGAAATTAATTTTTAAAAAATTTTAATAGCAATTAATAGGAAAGATAAATGCACCTGTGGCCATCAATGTCCCCTTGGATCGCTGCAGCACCCACCAGGGGGTGGTAGCACCCACTTTGGGACTCACTGACTTAGATTGATTTTTATGATAATTATTTGGGAACCCTCTTATATCTCCTCCTGAATATCATGATAGCTGGCCTCAGTCAGTCTTCAGTTCTTAAAAAAGACTTAAAAACAAACAACTAAAGGCAAACTGATAGTACCATGAGCAATTTTAAAAATTATAAAAATTTATAAAGGCTAAGAGAAATTTTTCTCACAGCTGATAAAGATCTTAGTTCTGTTAAAATAGTGTGACATTTTTCTGTTTCAGAAAGTGAAATAAGAATATACAGTATATAGCTATGTTTGCAATATAGTCACCTATACTTTAACTTTCAGCACATTTGCTTTTAATTGTCATTTGCAAAAATAGTCACAATCTAAATGATTAAAGTTTAAAAGTGCCCTATGACTTTGAAAACCTTGTATAATCCACTCCAAAGTGTAATTTAAATGACTTTTTTGGATTATCTACTGCTTTGAATTATCCACATGACTGCTTTCCTTCATTAGCACAGATAATTGGGAGATTTACCATTTCATTTTACTTGCCTGGAATATTGAATTTTAGTACAATTAAAGCAGTGACTTCTTTTACATCCTACGAGAAGATAATTCCTCATGATCTCAATATACGTATTTTTGCAAATGCTGTACACACAGTGGCTCTTTAACATTTGGACCAGATTGTAACAGAACTTAAGAGTCATCTTTTTTTGAGAAGCTATTTTCTTGGCCATCAAATAGATTATTTTAACTTAACAAGAACTTAATATATACTTTTAACACTGTAAACCCTTTTAAAAAACTTTATCAATTTACTTTCTACAGTTATTTTTTGAATGAATGTCAAATGACTAAAGTACAAATATATTGAATTTCAACATTCAAGTCATTGTTCATCATTGGTTTTAGAGTTTTCTAAACAATTTTTTTTGTATGGGGAGCTCTCTGGCAGTCTGGTAAAGCCTATAAGAACTTCTCAGAATAATGTTAAATCAATAAAATATCAAAATTAGCTATCACTCATAGACCCCAGGTTAAGAACTACTGATCACAGATTTGGATAATACTGAGAGTTTTCCTAATTTCTCTCTTTTTCTCTTTAAAAGGCAAGGGAGCAAAAAGATTGCTAAGTAAGAGCCTCCTTGTTATGCAGGTTGTCAGTTGGTGACAGAAGGTTGTGGCTAAGAGCGGGTTAGTAAGTTGCAGGCAGTTGGAAAGAGGCTTTTGTCTCTGGGTCCCCTGGGAAGAGGAGTATGTGGCTCTCTCTCTGGGACTGGCAGTTTTTCTGACAGTTGGAGACAAAGAAATGGACTTAAGGCCTTAACAGCCTTATTGATTATTGATTAGCTTGGATTGATAGGTAGTAGTTAGCGAATAAATTATTAGATAGGCAGCATAGAGAAGTCTAGGCCTGAGCCTACCTCCGGCAGAAGACACTGACCTCGAAGGCAGATAGATTTAGGGTTTTTTAAGAAAATTTTAGTTAGGATTAAGATCTTAGGTATAGTTATAAGCTGTTATAAAATTACTCTCACTTTCCTGCTTTCTATTTCCTATCTGTAATAATAGTAAACTAAGCATTTTGTGTTTAAGAAACTGCTCTCCTGACTTTGTTCAAACTCCTACCCCCAAAATTTAACCCTTCACAACAAGAAGGTCCCTTTGGAGTCATCTCATTATTCTTTTCACTACAGAGGAGTAAACAGAGTCCCACTGAAGATTAAGTGATATACCTTAGATAGAGAAAGTAGAGCAAAGCTAGGATTTGAACTAAGGCCCATTTCCCTTTCCATTGTACTACACTGCTTGGTTTAACTTCTTTAAACTACAGTGGCTATAAATAAATTAATTATTGGTTTAGTATTGGAGAAAAAAGTGGTGATGGAATATATGTATCATAAGGAAGGATCTGTTGTAAAAATAATTACAAGCAAATTCTGATTAGATTAGATTCCGTTTGAGGAGCAATGAGAATACCCATGAGAAATTTGAAAAGGGATACTGTTACTGTGGTGAAAGATAATCCTTTGCTCCCACTACTATGGGGCAAAATTTTTATTTTTTATTTCAGGAAGAAGGCAGTAAGTGTTGGGACCTGAGATTTCAGTATTGTAGAAAACTCCAATCATAGCAGATCTCTCGGTTGATGCAGACAGATGCTTTAATTAAAAAGCAAAAAGTTTTTGCATCAGCCCATAACTTTTTGAAATCTTAATGTTCAACATTTTACATAGCCTTCACTGGATAGGTTTGATTAAAATTTTAAAGCACAAACCAAATTTTAAAAAGAAACTCAACATTGGCTAGAAGAGTTGACTTTTAGTTGCCAATAAATATGGTAGCATAAAAAACTTTGGGAGCCAGGTAACCCCACTCCAAATGACCACAGAACAACAAAAAAGCTTCAAAATGAATTCTGGAGCATCAGACCAACAAAAGGGGTGAAGCAGTGCTCTATTCCTAGAAGAACATGGAGAAACATTAAGGAAGTGAGCTTCAAGTATGAACAAAAAACAAGGTTCAGTGGATCTCAGATATGATACAGTGCAAGTGGCGGGAAGAAGAGCACAATCAACTTGGTCTAACCTCAGCAGGGGAAGCGTGGAAATACATATCAAACAGAATGGGCAGCAGTGGGAGGAAAGCACCCCCAATCATAGTCCAGCCAGATCAGAGACTACATAGGATCCAGCTCTGCCAAAGTGAGAAGAACTCAGCCCAACCTCAGTGGGAATGGGCAGAACCAAAAGTGAACCAGATAAATCAAACAGCTGTGAACTTTTCTTTCATCAGAATTGGCACAAAGCAGGCATGAAGCTCACACATAATTTTATGAAAAAAACAATAAAAACAGATAAATCATTGCTTAATTTGATCAAAAAAGGAAAGAAGAAAACCAATTTTCCACTATTAACAATTAAATCAGATAAATTCCAAATAATGGAAATTGCAATGGTGAGGATGAAATTAAAGCAATCATTAGGAGTTATTCTGCCCAATTATATGCCAATAAATCTAATAAGCTAAGTGAAATTGATGAGCATTTGAAGAAATATAAATTGCCCAGATTAACAGAAGAGGAAATAGAATACTTAAAACAATCCTAGCACAGAAAATGAAATTGAACAAGTCATCAATATATTCCCTAAGAAAAAAAGCCCCAGGGCTAGATGGATTCACAAATAAATTCTACCAAACATTTCAAGAACAATTAATTTAAATACTTTATAAAGTATTTGGAAAGAGTTGAAGAAGGAATGCTTTCAAATTCCTTTTAAGACACAAATATGGTGTTGACATCTAAACTAGGAAGAAAAGAAACAGAGAAAGAAAACTATAGACCAATCTCCTTAAAGAATATCAATGTAAATATTTTAAACAAAATACTAGCATGGAAATTAAAGTAATATATGATCAGGTGGGTTTCATACCAGAAATGCAGAACTGGTTTCATTTTATATATCAATATAATTGACCATATCAACAACAAGATCAACAGATACAATATGATTATTCCAATAGATCCAGAAAAAGCTTTTGACAAAACACACCATCCATTCCTATAAAAGATACTAGAAGACATTAGAGTAAATATAACATTTCTCAAAGTGATAAATAGCATCTAAGACAATTCATCAGTAAACTTGTAATCAGTATAAGTTAGAAACCTTCCCAATAAGATCAAGAGTGAAACAAGGATGTCCATTATCAATACTGCTTTTCAATACTGTATTATAAATGCTAGATATAGCAATAAAAGAAGAAATTTTAATTAGAATAGGCAATGAAGAAATAAAAGCTATGACTTTGCAGATGGCATACTGTGAGAATCAACGAAAAATTTTACTGAAACAACCAACGACTTTAGCAAATTTGTAAGATATATAAACAATATAGCACTGGCTAAGAAATGAGTGGAAGACCAATGGAATTGATTAGGCACTTAATATGCAATGGTAAATGACCTTAGTAACCTAGTGTTTGACAAATATCAATGCTTCTGGAAGAACTCACTATTTGACAAAACTGCTGGGAAAACTAGAAAACATTATGGCAGAAATTTGGCACAGGTCAGTGTCTCATGCCATACATGAAGATAAAGTCAAAATGGATACATGATTTAGAAATAAATGGTGAAACCATAAACAAATCAGGGGAGCACAAAATAATTTACCTGTCAGACCTATGGTTAAGGGAAGAATTAAGATTAAAAGAAGACATAAAGAACATTATGAGTTGTAAAATGGATAACTTGTCTATATTAAGTCAAGAAGTTTCTACACAAAATTAATATAATCAACATTAAAAAAGCAAACAACAAACTGAAAAAAATCTATTGCAAGTCTCTCTGATAAAGACTTCATTTCTCAAATATAGAGAATTGAGTCAAATGTGTAAATTACAAAGCATTTCCCAACTGACAAATGGTCAAAGGATATGAATAGGCAAATCTCAGATGAAGAAATTAAAACTAGTTTTAATCATATGAAAAAATGTTCTAAATAACTATTAGAGAAATGCAAATTAAAACAACTCTGAGGTACTACCTCACACAGATCAGATCAGTGTTTGAAGGGATGTGGAAAAATCAGGACACTAATACACTGTTAGTGTAGCTGTACAACTATTCTGGAGAGCAATCTAGAACCATGTTCAGAGGGCCATAAAAACTGCATTATCTTTAATCCAGCAATAGGAGAAAAGGACCTACTTGTACAAAGATATTTAAAGCAGCTCTTTTTGTGATGGCAAAGAACTGGAAACTGAATGGATGTCCATCATTTGGGGACGGACTGAACAAGATATGGTATATATTCATAATGGAATACTATTGAGCCATGAGAAATGACAAACAAGATGATCCCCAAAATACCTGGAAAGATTTATATGAAGTGATGCAAAGTGAAGTGGGCTCAAGCAGGAGAACTTTGTACAAAGTAACAACAATAATACACGAGGATCAACTGTAAATGACTTTATTATTAACAAGGCAAGCAAGGACCCAGCATAACTCCAAGGGACTCATGATGAAAAAGGATATCCACTGCCATGATAGCTGGAGTCTGAATGCAGATTGAAACGTACCATTCTTTATTTTATTTCCTCCATGAATTTTTCTCTAGTGTAAGAAATGTTTCTTGTTTCACAACATGCTAAACAGGAAAATATAAATTATGTGATAATATGTGTACAATATCATATTACCTGCCTTCTTGTGGAAGATGGGGAAGGGAGGGAAAGAATATGGATTGCAAAATATCAGAAAATGTATTTAAAAAATTGTATTGATGTGGGATCTGGAAAAAAAGAAAAAGGAAGAACAATATCATGATGTGGGGAGAGAGTGGCTGATAGCATGTCCCATTCCCCTCATACAAACGCGCGCTTAATAGATGTTTTTCTTCACTTGTGTTATAGGCCTGTGGTTTTTTTTTAAAATAAGTTTATTAAAAATAAGCAAATTTTAAAAAGAAACCAAAGAAAAACAGTACCTAGCTTCAATCCTAGCATTTACGTTTAAAGCAAAGATTCTTAACCTGAAGTGTATGAGTTCTAAAAATACAATGGAGGTGGAGAGTAACTATTTCCTTTCAAATGGTTTCCTTTGTAACCCTATGAATTTTATGCATTTTTAACAATATGATTCATGATTCGGAGAGGGGGTTCATAGGCGTCACTAGACTGGCACATAGTTTTAAGAATTCCCCCCCCCCAGGGATCTGCGGATAGCTCTCGGTCTTCTCCCCCGACTCTTCTCCAACCTCTTACTCTCCCGCGTCCCATTTACCCCCTCTCACCGTCCCCTCCACCTCTCACCTGTACGTCGGGCTTCTGCAGGTTCTGTGTGATGTAGTCCAGGCGGCGGCTCACGCTGTTCTTGGCCTCAGCTGCCGAGTTCTTGGTGCTGCTGACCTTCACCGTAACCAAGGCCCGGTCGGGAACGCAGGACATCTCTGCAGAGCCCCTCACGTGCACCTCGCGGGGCGGATTTGGGGCCTGGGGTGGAGCTGAGGACAGGGCCGAGGCCGGGGCCGTGCATAGGGGCAAATGGTTGTTGAGGCTCGGCAGGGTCTCCCCAGCAGCACCCGAGAAGCCATCCCGGATCCTATCGGTTAGTGGCGCCAACTCGGCGAACACCCGGTTAAAGGTAGCCTGCGGCCAGGGCATGGGAGCTGATCTTAGGTTCCCATGGCTACAGCGGCGTACGGTGTCCTGGTAGGGAAAAGGGGACGCCGGCGAGGACTGGAGCCCGACCCTAGAGGCTTCGCCCTCGCGCAGGGAATGACGGGAAGCCCTTTCTCTCTTCTGAGAATCCAGCGCGGGAGATCGCTTCCCGTGGCGCTTTCGCTGCTTCTCGGGTAGCTGCAGCTTTGGGAACAATATGAATGGGCCCGAGGAGAACCCAGCTGACCCATCTCCTGTCATCTTCTATCCAGCGTTAGTGGGTCTCCTCCTTTCCTGGGGAGCCAGTTCTGTTGCGTGCCTGAGGCATACATCACATTATGATGACTTTGGGCCCTTGTCAAGTAATACAATGGATAGGACTGAGTTTGGAGTTGAAGGGGCGCTGAGCCATTGCCTCCATATTTTCCGTGTAGAAGATGGGTTGATTAGATAACTTCCAAGATCCTTTTTATGGGAGTGTATTAGTAAATGTTGACTATTAAGGACACGTTTTTAAGATGAATCTGAGTTATTTACACTTTCTTAAGTGTAGTTGAGCCGTATCTGACTCTTTGAGACCCCATTTGAGGTTTTTTTGGGGCAGAGATGATGGAGTGTTTTCCGTTTTCTTCCCCAGCTCATTTACAGATGAGGAAACTGAAGCAAATAGGGTTAAGTGATTTTCCCAGGGTCATACAGCAAGTGTCAGAGGCCAAGTATTGGGGCCAGTTCTGAGCAGGAATATGTCTTCCTGATTTCAGGTCTGTGGCGTTATCTACTGAACCACCCAACTGCCCATGTTAAGGCTAGACAATCAACAAAAGAGTAGATCAAGCCCAGATTTTGGCCTCCAAAGCCTGATTATACCTTTTCCTGTGTACCTCTGCTTCCAGCTTTCAATCTGTGATCCTATGAATCTTCTTCCTTCGAACTATTGAAATAATCTCATTGTTTCCCTGCATCTAGTCTATTCTCCCATCTTCCACAGACTGGTTAAAAGGATAAAGGCACTGGGCCCAATATGCTACCTGCTCTATTATTCAAGGAATTTCAGTGGTTTCCTACTGCCTCTACTATAAAATACAAAAAACAGACTGAGATGTAAAACTTTCACAATTTGATTCTAATTTATTTTTCCTGACTGATTTTTAAATTTTCCCCACCTCCTGCAATCTGTGTTCTAGCCAAAGTAGTGTTGTTTATTCTCTCTTACACACATTCTATCTGTCTCACATCCCTATGCATGCAAAGCTTTCTCTCTTCATTTTTGACTTTTGCAATCCCTACTTCCCTTCAAGGCTCAGCTTAAGTGCTGCCTATTACAAGAGGCTTTCCTAATTATTGTTGAATGTCCTTTTCTTCCAAATTACTTCCCTTTTTTTGTACTTATTTTTCTCTCCCTCCACAATAACTGATGTATAGCACATTAAAAGTTGCAACAGATGATTTGTATACATTATCTTATTTAAATGTTAAAACATTCTTTCATTTAAATCTTATAACAGCCTTTTTAGTTTGATACTACAGGAATCCCCATTTTACAGATGAAGAAACCTAGGGTCTGAGAAAGTATGCATGATAACATAGGTACTGACTGAGGCAGGATTTGAACATAAGATTTTCCTGAGGACAAAACTGATACTCTATCCATTATTCTCTACAGACCAATGTAATATAAACTCCTTGAAGGTAGAGACTTTACAGTGACTGAGACATAAGAGGTACTCCATGCATGTTTGTGGCCTTAAATTGCATTTAGTTGGTGGTAGAATTTGGAAGCCAGGTTAGAGGTTGATGGTTCATTAACATTTTTATTTCTCAGACCATATTTAAAGAGTTTGAAAGTTCTTTTGACATATAAACATAATATAAACAACCAAAAAAACCACTTATTAAGTGGAAACTTTTAGTGTTAAGTAATAGATATACAAAGACAAAAATAAGGAATCTTTCATTATCTCTGATCAACTCAGATTCAGACCTTAATGTGTATATATGCTCATATTTTTAAATAAGTATAATCAAACTTCAAAAGGACCCAATGTAAACTCTTTTTGGCATGATCATTCCTTTCCAGGTTGGTTTTTTTTTATATTTTTTTTTACATTTTTTAAAAACCCTTAACTTCTGTGTATTGGCTCCTTGGTGGTAGAGTGGTAAGGGTGGGCAATGGGGGTCAAGTGACTTGCCCAGGGTCACACAGCTGGGAAGTGTCTGAGGCCGGATTTGAACCTAGGACCTCCCATCTCTAGGCCTGACTCTCAATCCACTGAGCTACCCATCTGCCCCCCAGGTTGGTTTTTAATAGGATTATTTTCTGAATAAACTTGTAGCTAATAAAGAAAAATAGGTGAAGGATTTTCTTTCTCAGGTTTATGAATTAAAGGAAAGTGGGGAATAGAAAAGACTGCATAATTCTAGTCCTTCTTTGATCCTCATTCCTGATATAAAGGGATATACAGTACAAAGGCATGAAATGGGAGATGGGGTGTTATAGAAAAAAACTGAGAAAAGTCCAGTTTGGAAGAATGGCAGCATGTAGGATGAAAGAGATGTCTGATGAGTTTAGAAATATAGTTTGGGGCCAGGTTTTGAACTTCTTCATAGCCCAGTAGTTATTGCACCATTCTGTTTTCTCTTTCACATAACCACTAGCAGTCATTTGTAATAGAACATTAGATTCTGTGATCATATCATTGATCAATAGTTATTCGGTTATTTTTATGGAGACCTTCCAGCCCAGAGAGAAAAATTTTCCTAAATCTTTCTTTAGAAAGTGTTATAAAGAAGTAGGCAAAATGTTTATAATGGGGAGGAATAACAGGAATGAAGAGGATGGCTGAGTTAAGGGATGAATCGGTAATCTTGGTATAGGGAGGAGTAAAGGGGTTAAGTGAGTAATGAAGGGATGAATGGGTAATATATAGGAAGGTAAGGGAATGAATGGAAGTATAGAAGGGGCTGCTCAAACAGGCTAATCACAGTGTCTTGAGACAGAGGGTATTGGGAGGAAATAAGATGGATTTCCCTTAAGGCAGGGAAGGTATCATCTCTATGATACAAGAGAAACTGGATCAGCCAGAAATGTTTAGATCTGGCTGGAGGGGTTCACTTGTTAATTTCTAAAGTCCCTTGAGGGAGGAGTCAAGAGGCTCCTCCCTGCCAGTGAAACTGAATGTCTGCAGGAAGTCTCAGCTGGGTACTTCTTGCCCAAAATGGATGCTTAGGTTTCCCTCAAAAAATAAAAGGAAAGTAATTTCTTCCTACTTCACCCTTTGCCTTAATATTCAATTCAATGATTCACCAGAGGCTTTTGTACAGTTAACAAAGGGAATTTATTGATGACAGGGATAAGTTGAGGGAGAGAGGGTTTCAGGGTTTGGTAACTGATGCTAGGGAGAAAGCTGGTGTTTGGGGAATGGTCACAGAGAAGGGAGTCAGATTGAGAGAGGCCAGCTCTCCCAGTCAGGAAAGTTTCACTGCCCTGAAGTAAAGTATTTATCAGATCACTAAATAAGGGGATGGCTTGATTTAAGGATGCCCTACTTGCCTACAGAAGCTAAACCTACAATGTCCAACCATCAAAACCATCCTTCCTCCCAGGGCCCAATGGGGAAATTCAGGGAAACAGGAGGGATGTAAATGGAGAGATCAGGGAGAGGTCCAGAGAAATCAGGCTAGGTCCAAATGCCCCAAAGACAATAAGCACAGGCCAAGGCAGAAGCCAAAAGGCAAAAGCCCCTTAGTTGGAGCTTCAGGACTATTTATAGAATCAGGCTCCAACTGTTTTTTGTGAACATTCTAAACCTCCTAACTGCCAGGGATGCTACAGTTGAATTTGCAAAAGCAAAAAGCTTCTGTTGCAACCCTGCGTTCCAAAAGTCAAAAATCAGCAAGAAGGATTTCATTTATTTGTTCCTTGGCCACATCTCACATCTAGCTCTTGCAATGAGAATGTATTTATCCTCCCTCTGAGCTTCTCTCATAACTGATCTTTCTGTTTTTCAGGATCTAGAGACTAATCAAAATGAATTCCTCTAGCTCCACATCTGATCTAGAGGAAGAGTGCCCTACTGACATTCTCAGCCACCATTTGCTTCTACCCTCCTGCAAACTTCTCTATAAAATTAAGAGATTATCAAGATATTCAGCAGTTCTAGATTACCACTTTGAATATTATGCTACTTCTTCAAAAAGGTTAGAGTTTACCCCAATGAAGGCCACAAACTTATCTCCTGGATATCACAGAACCATGGTAATTGATTCTTCTTTTGAGTGCATGTAGTATATAGTGCTTATCTAGCACACATTTTTAGAAGATAACTGTCCTTAGTTGTATTTTGTGGTTGATGTTCTTGCATCAGTAAACTGTAATTTCTGGCACTCTCTCTCTAAATGTATTAATTTTGTCTATGATTCCTTTTGTAAGCAGTTTTTCTGTAAGCCTTTGCGTTTGGGAAATGTGATAGTAAATTCCTAGTTTTCTTCTATGATACATATCCAAGATGTTTTTTTGGAGCTGCCATAGTTGGATTTTCCTGTTGTAGATCACATTTTTCAGATCTAGTCCATTCTACAAATAATTTTGCTCTTTCTAACATCTCTCAATAATGCAGTTATTTTCCCCCCTCAGTAGCAATTACTTATGCTATTAGCTCCTTCTGACATTACAAAAACTTCTGCCCATTTGTGTCATCCTGATTTAGTCTACTTCCTTAGATTGAAATCTTTCTTTTTAAGGATCACATCTATAAAGTGAATAAAAAATTTGCTTTGTTCTTTGAGGTATTTTAAAATTTGGGTCTTTCTGGTGTTAATTTCTCTCTGTGGTAAACTGTCTACCTATATGACAAAATTAGAGCTTTTCCCCTTTGGGCTGAAAAATATTGGGTTACTAAGCATACTTGCTTTACATCTAGACATCCAAAAATTTATTTTCTCTCTTTTGCAAGAATTTTTTAGGATTTTCAGTCCTTAGACTCCTCACAGATACAGCATTTGTTGCTTTAATACTTCAGCAGGCTACCCTTTAAAAATTTTCTGTCTTAGGTGCTTGTCAGTGGTATAGTAATTCAGTTGAATGAAGATCAAGCTTCTAGTCATTCTTCCCCAGGGAGACTTGGGTTCTTTTCTATTATGATTCCTCATTTGGACCTGTGATTTCCGTGTATCTTGAGAGATCATTTCCATATCAAATCATGCATCTTTTTCAAGCTTAATCAAGCATTTCATTTCATTTCATTCTTGGCAAACTTTCAATGCTTCTTATTTCAAATTTTTTCAATAAATCTTCTCTCCTGAATGGGTCTCTTTGTGATCATGTCTTAGTGATGTCCCCAACTCTTATTATTTTAGGAATTTTTGAGTGATCAACTATTTCTGGCACCTTAACAAGAGTGTTACGCTCTGATTGCAATTGCTGGTGACAACTTCACTTTTCCCTAAATCTCTTAGATTTCTTTTTTTTTTTTTTTTTTTTTTTTTTTTTTTTTTTTTTTTAAACCCTTACCTTCCATCTTAGAGTCAATACTGTGTATTGACTCCAAGGCAGAAGAGTGGTAAGGGTAGGCAATGAGGGTCAAGTGACTTGCCCAGGGTCACACAGCTGGGAAGTGTCTGAGGCCAGATTTGAACCTAGGACCTCCCGTCTCTAGGCCTGGCTCTCAAGCCACTGAGCTACCCAGCTGCCCCCCTCTTAGATTTCTTTTTAATTTAGAAAAATAGATAGATTCCCACCAAATTCCCTTTATGACACAAATATGGTGCTAATACTTAAACCAAGAAAAACAAAAATAGAAAAATGAAACTATAGACCAATTTTTCAAGTGAGTTTTGATGCAAAAATTTTGAGTAAAATACTAGCAAGGAGATTATAGCAATAAATCACAAAGATTATATACTAAAATCAAGTGGGATTTATACCAGAAATGCAGGGCTTGTTCAATATTAGGAAAATTATTCCTAAAATTGACTATATCAATAACAAAACACACAAAATAATATGATTATCTCAATAGTTCCAGAAAAAAATCTTTTGACAAAAAACAAGACTCATTCCTATTAAAAATACTAGAAGGCATAAGAATAAATGGAGCTTGCCTTAAAATAATGTGTCTAAAACCATGAACAAGCATTATCTATAATGGGGATAAGCTAGAAGCCTTCCCAATAAGATTGACAGAGATGTAAAGATGTCTGTTTTCACTGCTATTATTCAATATTGTGCTAGACATGCTAGCTATAGCAATAAGAAAAGAACAAATAGAAGAAGTTAGAAAGGACAGAGAGGAAATAAAGGCATCACTCTTTGCAGATGATATAATGGTATACTTAGAGAATCTAGAGAAGCAACTAAAAAACTAATTGAAATGACTAACAATTTTAGCAAAGTTGCGGGATATAAAATCAACTGACATTAGCATTTTTATATATTACCAACAAAGTTCACCAAAATGAGATAGAAAGAGAAATTCCATTTAAAATAACTGTAGACAATATAAAATGTTTGGGAATTTACCTGCCAAAATAAACCTAGACACTGTATGACCACAATTATAAATCACTTTTTCATATAAATAAAGTCAGATATAAACAACTGGAAAAATATTAATTGCTCATAGGGAGACCAAGACAATATAATAAAAATGATAATTTTTTTTAAACCCTTGTACTTCGGTGTATTGTCTCATAGGTGGAAGAGTGGTAAGGGTGGGCAATGGGGGTCAAGTGACTTGCCCAGGGTCACACAGCTGGGAACTGTCTGAGGCCGGGTTTGAACCTAGGACCTCCTGTCTCTAGGCCTGACTCTCACTCCACTGAGCTACCCAGCTGCCCCTTAAAAATGATAATTTTATGTAAATTAATTTGCCTTTTCAGTGTTATACTAATCATTTTGCCAAAACATCATTTTATAGAGCTAGAAAATGAAGAACAAAAGGTGAAGAATATCAGGAGAACTAATTTTTTAAAAAAGTAAAGAAAGATGATCTTGTCATACCAGATCTTAAATTTTACTATAAAGCAGTAATTATCAAAACAATCTGGTAATAGCTAAGAAATAGAATGATGGATCAATGGAATAGATTATATGTAATATACAGTTGTAACTTCCCATAGCAATCTAGTGTTTGATAAACCAAAAGAGCCCAGCTTTTGGGACAAGAATTCATAATTGACAAAAATTGCTAGGAAAATTGGAAAACAGTTTAGCAGAAACTAGATATGGACCAGCATCTCACACAGTATATCAGGTCAAGATGGCTACATGAATTAGACATAAAAGATAATAGCATAAGCAAATCAGAGGAATATGGAATATTTTGCTGGTTAGATCTATGGATAAGGGAAGATTTATGATCAAATAAAATAGAGTATTAGGGGTGTAAAAAGGATAATAATTCAATTTAAAAGTTTTTGCATAAACATAACCAATTCAGCCAAGTTTAGAAGGAAAGCAAGAAACTGGGGAAAATTTTATAGTAAGTTTCTCTGATAAAGATTTTTGAGTCAAATTTATAAAATTATGAGTCATTCCCAATTGATAAAACAATATGATATGAACAAGCAATTTTTCGAAGAAGAAATCAAAGTTATCTATAGTCACATGAGAAAGTGCTCTAATTTACTACTGATTAGAGAGCTACAAATTAAAACAACTCTAGTACCATAACAATTAAAATTGGTTTTGCCAATAGATGTAAGGATAAAAATGAGTTTGACAAATGTTAGAGTTAAAGAGATAAGATTGTGGTCTCTATTTATAAAATTAACTTCTCAAGTCTGAATAGCTGTTAGTAACTTTTAATAATTTAATATAATGTAAATATAGTAAAAGAAGAGAAATGTAGGAAAGAAGTAGAAAATGCTGCCTAACTAGATACCCTATAATTGCTGTCCAAAGAAGTCTAGCTCACTACTTGGCAAGGGCTCCCTCAAGTCTGGATCTCCACTCAGAGTCACGGTAGTCTCTTCAGGCAGAAGTCCTAGTGGTGTCTTCAGCAAGGGTTCCAGCAACACAAGCCTCTTCCTCAGCTCCAGTTACTCACCTAGCAAGCCTCTCCAGTGCAGCAATCTCCAACCCAGCACGTGTCCACAAGAAAAGTCTCTCCAGTAATGAATCATGCATAATCTTTTTGTTTGAGCCAAAATCTCTCCCTCCCCCCACAAGATGGCAACCAATCTGATATATATTTTACATGGGTAAAACATCTTTCCATAAAAGAGAACTTGAACAAGTTAAAGAAACCTGAAGAAATAAAGTGAAATATAGTATCTCAGTCTGCATTCAGACTCTGTCAATTTTTTTCTCTGGAAGTGGATGGTATTTTTCATCATGAGTCCTTGAGGATTTTCTTGGATCACTGTATTGTTATGAGTAGCTAAATCATTCATAAATGCTCATCACATAATACTGCTGTCACTGTGTACAATGTTCTTTTTCTGCTGACTTCACTTTGCATCAGTTCATGTATGCCTTCCTGTGTCTTTCTGAAACCATCCTTCATGTTATTTCTTATAGCACAGTAGTATTCCATCACTATCATACACTACAACTTGTAATGGGGATAATTTGAGGAAAGGTGTGTGGGATAAGAGAATTTTGGAAGGAGGTTGTCAGAGACTTGCTAAATGGGTAATCTAGGTTACAGGTAGGCTGGGATTAAGGAGATTCAGGATATAATAGGGCTGAAGTCAGGAGTATAACACAGAAGGGAAACAGAGATCTTTAGGGAGAGGAGAAATTAAACTAAACAGACAAACAGCAGGCTTTACAGACTGGGACTTAGACTCAAACACAGGCTGAGGGAAATAGACTAAACTGAAATTAACAAACAGGGTTTAGTTAATTTCACAGGAAGGGACTTGTTTTGAAGTTACACCTTCCTTCAAGATGGATACCCCAGCTTCCTTTCAAGCCCAGAGTATGTTGGTTCTTTCCCTCTTCTTCCCTCTCTTAATAACTAACAGACAAATTATACTAACAGGTCTGTTGAAACACAAAAGGGTTTATTATCTTTAAAGGATGATTTGTCAGGAAAGTGGATCAAAGGAAAGCCCTAACAGTTGTCTCAGGAACCTCAGGTGGGGGAAGGGAGGCAGAGATGAAGTCTGAGTAAGGACCAGCCTTTAACTCAACTTACAAAATAAATGATGACTGTCTAGTTTCTTTATATCGAATACTGTCAAATAACAATTAACCCTTCACAGATTTGAAATCCTCTCTAATTACTCTCCTTATTAACTCCACAGACATATAAGGTAAGGGAGGGAAGGTAGGAAATAATATTGGGAAGGAAGATATAAAGAGTTTATCCAAAATAACAATTTCTTAAATAAATATTTCAAAGGTAGGCTAAATTTCAATACTACAGATAGGTAAGGAAGCAGCTCAGTTGGTTAGACAACCTCTCTCCACGGGAGACCCAACCAAACCAACTCCCTCTTCCTCAAGATTCCAAACCCCTAACTTCTTTTCAGAACTCAGCCAAAGCTAGAAAAAACTATATGACCCCCTCTCTCTATACTACAACTTGTTCAGCCATCCCCCCAGTTCATGGACATTTTCCAATTCCTTGCCACTGTATAGCTGCTATTTTTGTGGTAGCAAGGATTTGGAAAATGAAGGAATGTCCATCAACTTGGGAATGGCTGAACAAGTTGTGGTGTATGATAGTGATGGAATACTCCTGTGTTATAAGAAATGATGTGAAGAATGGTTTCAGAAAGACCTGGGAAGACATACATGAACTGATGCAAAGGCCAATGAGCAGAATCAGGAGGACTTTGTACACAGACTGTACAACAACCAAACTGTACATGACTTAGCTATTTTCAGCAATCAATGATCCAAGATAATTCCAAAGGGCTTAAGATGAAAAATTCTATCCACCTACAGAAAAAGAACCAAGAGAGTCTGAAAGCAGATTGAAACATATTTTTTTAAAAAAAATTTGTTTCTTGTTTGGTTTTTGGTCTGTTTTCTTTCACAACATGACTAATATGCAAATGTGTTTTTGTATGTCTGTACGTGTATAAACTATTTCAAATTGCCTACCCTTTCAAGGAAGGTAGAAAAAAAGGAGGGAGAGAATTTGGAACTCAAAATTAAAAAAAACTAATTTAAAAATTGTTTTTACATGTAATTGATTAAAAAATTTAAAAATCTTAAAAATTCCTTATTTCTATATTTTTAGAATTACAAGCCCCTTTCAGTTTTTATATCCCTTATTTCATCCTATATTTCTAATATTTTGACCTTTGTTTTGTTCAAATTCTTGTTAAAACTAAAGTCACTGAATTTAATGCCATGTGTAATTAAGCAGTGGTGAAATTCACATTTCTTTGCTAATATTAACAGTGAAATACTACTATAAGCAACATTCATAATACAACAATAATCAATGATATTAAGAAACACAATGAATTTAGAATCCTTTGCAATATAGTAGATTGATCACAATAAGATAAAATTTCAAGGGAAAAAATCAAACTCTAAACCAAAAAAAAAATTACAGTTAAGCAATTTCAGGAATCAAGAGGAAAAAAACATTAGCTGAAAAAGGAACTTTCCTTTTGCTCAAAAACAGAACCCAAACCAAAAACATAGATTTATCTTAGATGAGTATCACCACTTATGTTGTGTGCAGATGCAAAGCATGGAATCCCTGCAAAGGTACAGGGATGGCCTCACCCAGAGTTCCAGGGGACCCCCTGGAGAACTTTGGGTGAGGGGCAGTTGAGAAGGGTTGGAGACAGTTAATTGGTGGGAGTGGATGTGAGCGGAGACTCTGTTTGATTCTCCTGACTTGGGGTTTCTCCTGAGGTGGCCATTGTAGTATAAGCTAGTGATTTCTACTCATAGAGTTAGCCTGTTTGTTATTACTATTCTTCATTAATACAATTATATAATTACTTAGTAATTAGAGAGTAAGAAGATATTTATTTATAGCAAGAGAGCCAGTTTTAGTTAAGTGCTTCATCCCTCTAGTGAGGAGGGGGAAGGGGGCATCAATTTAACAGTTCAGGGTCACCTTTCCTTTATCCTAAAACCTTCATTAATTTCTCTAATTTTCCTTGTTAATTCCTAATATAACTTTTTACCTTCAAATTTGTGCCTGATAATTATTTGGGAAGATACTTACAATTCAGTCTGTACATTTGGGTTGAATCCTGTTGGCTGCCAGTTTAAGATCTCTGTCCTCAACAGTTAGATAAATAATTTCTATATACTCATCATACTGACCTGGGAGGAATATAAATTTAAGAAAAGAACATCAGATGGGGTTTCAGCCATAACAGAAACTTAACAGAGGAATCTTATTCCTGTCTTCATTACCAAGTGAAGCAGAAGCAGTTAGAGGGGGAGGGGTTTGAGAATCAGGAGTGTTTTACCCCCTCCTTTCCTCACTGTAGCCTGTCAATCTCTGGCTCTTGACTTAAAGCTATATTGGGCCCTGACACATTTATCTGCTTCTCCAAACTATCTGTTATTATCATCATAACAGTTTTGGCCAGCCAGCCTAGGATTTGTACTATAGGACCTAGTAGAGAAGAGATAAGATGGCTGACATGTTAAACAGAGCAATTGTTACCTTGGGGTGCTCTGCTGTTTTAATTTATGGGATTATGAAATAAGCTCATAGAATAAGCATACGTGCGTAGTAGATATCCATAGTGCTATATTTGTTTGTAGTACTGGCTCTTATCTATCTATATTGGTAAAAATCTGGCCTATTGGTTTGAATGAGCTCAGAATCCAATATCTGATCTAGTCACACTAAGAGGTGCTCAACTCAAGCTATCTCTAATTCTGTCTGCTATACCTGCATATAAGTTAGTCTTTTTTAAAAAAATTTTTTTTATTTTTTAGTGAAGTGAAAGTCCAGAGAAGGCCAGAATGCTTTTTACTGCCTCAGAATTGTGGGCCGCATTTCTCCTTCTATTATAATCTAGGACATGAAGTATTGATAAAATATTAAAATATGAAATCTACTATTCCCAGGAAGAATCTATTTTGGTTTTGGTACCTTTTTGAATTTTTTTCTTTTTATTAAGGAAAAAAAATTCAAAGTGAGGAAAAAAGCAGTTTAGCAGAGCCAACCAACACATTAGTCCAGTCTGATAGGATATGCAGTATTCCATATTCATAGTTGCCCATTTCTGTAAAGAAGAGAGGAAGGCGCATTTTCTCAACTCTCTGTCAAGATCAAATTTCATTATTATAATTACTGTTATTAATAGAATTCAGTTTTGTTATTTTTTTCCTCCATAACAGTATATTCATTGTATATGTTTTTCTTGGCTCTCCTTATCCTGTATTGGTTCATATGTTTTCCTATTCTTAATGATTTTTTCATATTTTTTCACTAGATAGGTTAGGAATAAAGGATATATTTGGTAATGAAAATGACATAAAAAAAGAAAAAATAAGCCCAAGTTTTTCAGACGTGACATAATCATAGCCCAACTATATAATATCTGTATGATCTTGGACAAGTCATTTAAACTTTCAGGGACTCAAGTTTCCTCATCTGTAAAATGAAGGGTTAAGACTAGATGACCTCTGTATCATTTACACTTCTTATAATCTTTCTTCCAACATTAGTATCTTCAGCTAAGCATAACAAGGATTGAAAAATACTGAATAGAAGACGAGAATTGAGTCAATGCAACTCTGGAGAAATTGGATGCTAACATTTGAGATTAGTTATGCTGTTCACATTCTTTGAAATGTGAATCAACTATATTTTATTAAAAGGTAAATACTATATAATTAATTTAAAATAGCCTAGCTATATATTACTACTGCATGTGTATCTAGCATTCTGTCCTTGAAGGGAGCAGAGTTAGCATTTTTAATGGAAAGTTGACATGTCTATTGAATATTGGAAGTTTCAAGTGGTTCATTCAATTCTGAATGGCTTCCAATTTTAATTAAGTGCTTGAAAAATTATGGCCCCAAATGGAAGCAAATAAATGGAAAATGTATGGTTAGAGAATCCTATTAGCTTGATGGCATAATGACTGAGTATGCTATAAGGAGGTAGGTAGTTTAGTATTATTCACAGCATTTCTGAAGTATGGATTTGTATAAAATCTTTTCTTGTTGTCATAGATATCCACAGAATCCTTTCTGAGAGAAACTAAAGATCAATCATACTTCATTTGCTAATTTTTTATATTGTCATTCTTTCAGAGAACAAAATCTTTTCAAAATCTTTTTTTTTGTAATAGAAAAGAAAGAAGGGGAAATGGAAGAGTGAGAGAGACTGCATCTCCACATCTTTCTGAGCTGGTATGTTACCTACATGTGAAACCTTTCTTCCATAATAGCATCTCCTAGAGCTCGTGGTCTCTTGATATAACTTTCAAGAGTTTAGGATGACATGTATTCCTTGATGAGGCATCAGAGATATATACATTAAAGAATGAATAAATGAAAAGGCATTTATTAAGCTCTTATTCTGTGTAAGGCACTGTGCTAATCTGGGGGAACACAAATACAAAAAGAATCCCTGGCCTTAAGTATCTTAGATTAGGAGAAGCTAATACATATAGGGAAATTTTTGGTTTTTGGCTCTAGGGGTTGTTATTACTGAGATGGGAGGGATTTTAGCACTCAAAGAAGTAGTTGCCAGGTTTCATCTCCATAACAGTTGCTTCCAGAGATAATGGGGAGGCTAGAAACAGGACTACAAATTTGGGAATACTGTCATTCTCATGGCTTTTGGGTTTACCTGCCTATTGGTGACAGTTGGACAATTTTGGTGTTGGCAAGGAAGGTAGATCCTTTTTCTAAATGAATTGCTTCCCTGAATGATAGTTCAATTGAGGATGCAAGGTTGATATATCCTTTCAGGGCTCTTGAGTTCAGGGTCCCAATCTGAATGCATTGGTCTCTGAGGGAAGGTGGTGCCTGACTTAGTGACAGTGGCTTCACTCACTTGGCACATGTTGCCTCTTGCTTCTCCTTCAGGATGCTTTTCTCCTTCAGCTTAGCTGATTTTTGTTGCATTCTGAATGAATATTTGTCATAAAAGGTGGACCATCCAAGGAAGGGAAAGACAATAGAGAACCTGAGATCAATGGCCTTCACTTCACTATTAGCCTATATTAAGCTCCCTGACTGATTATATAAAGAGAGGTTTCATAAATGAAACAAATCAACATATTGACTATGATTGAGAATACATGTGATATTCTGTACCTCTAGTCCAATCTCTCTCTGACAAAAGGTGGAAGATCTCAATCTTTTGAGGTCATCATTGCTCATTTCTTTTTTCCAGATTCTGAGGTCTTACAAAGTTGTTCACTTTCACATTATTATTGTGACTATAGAATGGGGGTAATAATAGTACTTATTTCCCCAGGAGTTTGTAAGGATCAAAAAAGATAATATTATAAAGCACTTATATAAATTGAAGTGCTTGGCACATGTTAGGAACTCAATAAATGCTCATCTTCTGTCCTTTCCTTCCTTTCCCTTTCCTTTCCTTCTCCTTTTACCTTTTCTCATTCCCTTTCCCTTCTCCTTCCTTCCTCCTTCTTTTCTTCCCTCCCCTCACTCCCTCCTCCTCCTTCTCCCCTTCCTTTCTTGCTTCCTTCCTTCCTTTTCTTCCTCCTTCCTTACCTTCCTTTTTCCTTCCTTTCCTCCCTCACTCCCTCCCTTCTTCCTTCCCTCTCAGATTAAGCCCTTTTATATAATAAAGCCCTTTCATATAATAAAAAATTTTAAAAAGTGGAAACAAAACTTCAAGGCAAAATAGATTAATGGTGTATGGGTGGCATCTGAAGGAAAACCCATATTTTCTAGAACATTTTATCATCAAATATATCAATACATCCATAAAAATGATTGTTTTGGAACCCAAGGCATTCTAGACTCTGGGAAAAAAAGCAGATCCATTATTCTCATGTGAAAAAACCGTCCATTGCAAATGATTGACTGCATGCATCAATGACATTGAACTCCTAAACTTATATATATATATTTTTTTTTCAATAAAAGGGGTTTTATTTTCTTGTACTTAAAGGTTTGTTTTTTGAAATAGAATAAGTAATAGCTAATATGTAAATGTATAATTTATATTATATTATAGGATTTCTGTTTAGAAATGATTATTATTAATATACTTTTATAGGATTATAGAAAAAGTTAAAATAACTGAATGATAGGTAAATGATAAAGTGTTACAAAGTCTTATAAGTGTTGGTTAATACCCGCCTCAGGGTGGATATTGGAAATTGAGGGAACATCCACTAGTTGGTGAATGGCTGAACTAGTCATGGTATATGATGGCGATGGAACACTATTGTGCTGTAAGAAATGACCAGCAGTATGGTTTAAAAAAAAGCTAAGAGGAAATAAATGAATTGATGGAAAGGGAAGTGAGCAGAATCAGAAGATATTTAATAATAGCAATATTGTTAAGATGATCATTTGTGAAAGACTTAGCTACTTTGATCAAGTTAATGATCTTCCAGGATAATTCCAGAGGACAGAATAAAATGCTGTTTGCCTTCCAAAGAGAGAACTGATGAACTCTGAATACATATTGAAGCATACTTTTTAAACTTCATTTTTCTTTTGCAGTGTGGACAATATGAAAATATATTTTGCATGCTTTTAGAAGTATAATCTAGAACTTATTGCTTGCTTTCTGAAAAGACTGGAGAGAGGTGCATGGCAAGGAGAGAATATAGAACTGAAAATTTAAAAAAATGAATGTTACCTTTTTTACATGTAGTCAGGAAATATTTAATGAACAAAATATTTTTTAAAGAATCTATACAGGGTAGTATTTGGGGATCCCAAAAGAGGAAAGGCAAGAGAGGGGTCTGGAAGCAGCAGAGAGGAGCAAGGAATATGCAGACTCCTTTTCACATCTTAGAGTGTGGATACTCACATGAGAAAGAACCTTTGGCAAAGCAGAAGTTAGTTAGAAATGAGTTATCTTTGGGAGGAAGCTACATTGCCATTATGAAGAAGATAGAAAGACTGCCTTAGAAAGAAATTAGGAATGAATGGGAGTTTGTTGATGCAAGAGCAGAGGTTCCAGAGACACAATGGGAATAGAGGGAAGAGGAAAATGGAGACTAGCAAGACGTTGAGGTGAATTATATAAGAATGAAAACATAAAAGGAAAGGAATTTTCACCTTTGCAGAAAGCAATTCAATTACAAGTATTAAGGGACCAAAAGGTAGGATTTTCTTTAACCAGAGCCTGGGTTATGGACCAAGTGATCAGGTATTTAATCAACTGAATTTGGGGGTAGGTAGGTAATTTGATTTTAAGAGTAGTTAGGAAGATTATGTGAAGAGAAAGATCACTATTTCAGAGCAGTACATGATTGCGACAACCACTTCTCTCTTCTGTCATTGGGAGGAAGTGGCACTGGGGACAGAGGGGGTGATGATTATGGCAGCCAGAAGAGTTTTGTTGGGAGATGGCTTCTAGACCCTGGCAGGATTCCATTTGAATCCATTGTTTCTCTACATCATAGTCCCAATAAAGCAATAATATTATGGCCAAGGCCATGCTAGCAATGGTAGGTAGGAAAGGTAGGATACCTAGTAGGTAGGAAAGGTAGGATATCTCTACTCTTCTCCAAACAGTTCCATCTACCTAGCCCCGTGCTGTTAGAGATTACTTTCTACCCTGAATTTTACCTGTGTATTTTCAGAATTGACAGCAGATGTGTTTGGTTCTACATCTGTTTGATTTCTTCTTGGTTTCACTGATAATTTTTCTCAGGATGATTTGGTTTTGTTAGGTCTGAGTCCAAGTCTTCTATTGTTTCATTTTCCCCAAACTACTTTTTATTATTTTCTGAGGCAACACTACTATTTTTTTTTATCACTATCTTAAATAATTTTAAAAAATCTTCCTTGGGCAGTGCCAGGAGAGGTTTGAAGAGAGAAGAGATTTGGTGGTGTATGTAGTTAGCTGAACTTGAAGTAAAAAAGACCTGAATTCAAATTCTTCCTTAGTCACCTACTAACTGTGTGGATCTGGATAAGTCACTTAAACTCTCTGAGATATCAATTTCCTCAACTGTAAAATGAGGGTGTTGGATTGGATGGCCTATATAGTCCCTTCTGGTTTCAAATCTAAGATGCTATGAGAGCTTCTATGGAAAGTAAGGTTAAAAAATCAATTAAGAAGCAAAAACATACTTTCTCCAGTAAGGGCCCAGTTGAATTAAATTTGCAGTAGATATAGTTGGCAGTTTTGGTGACAACAGATTCAAGCCCATCAATAATAGAGTCAAATCCAACAGTAATAGAGTCAAATCCAACATCTGGACCCTACTCCCCAATATAACATAGAGAGGTCCTTTATAAGAATTTGAGCAACTAGTTAATCAGATCTACATGTCTAAAATTACTTTCATTATACTCCCTCTCAAGATTGATCATTGAAGCTGTTTATATGTTTTAAAACTTTTTTTTTTGTTGCTATGGCTTTAGGGCTAGGGAAGCGAGGTCTAAGACTGCCTTCATGAATTCAGAAGCACTGTTATTATGGAGATAACTTTCAATGAGTAATAATGATAATGAACCCCTCACATTTATGTAGCATTTATAAATAGCATGGTTCCCCACCATAATCCTATTAAGGAAATAGTTTTAACAGCAATAATACCTGACATTTCTACAGCCTTTTAATGTTTGTAAAATACTTTTTATGCATTATGTCATGAGAGGCTTACACATTGTCAGAGGGTAGGCATGAAAGTTATTATTACTCTTATTTTACAGACGAGGAAACAGGCTCAGAGAGAATAACTAACTGATTGTCACAAGTATCAGAGCAGGAACTTGGTAATGTCTCATTCTTGGTACCTCTCACTTGTTTTCCTTGATTCATTGTCCTTCTGAGTAAAATTCTTAGCCCTACTGCTACTTGGACTTTAAGTGCCCTGTGTACCTTTCTGTCCCATGGTGCTATCTGAATCATGTTAGAAAAATATGCAGTGTAACTATTGCTATACACTTGCAAGTGTATCTACCCTTTTGCCCTACTGCATCATGCTCAACTTGACAATGAATCACTTAATTATTGGCTACTATATGTTATTAAATAACTGTTATTGCAATTGAAAACCTACAAAAAGCAGGTTAAGTTTAAATGCTCAGAGACTATATTATTGGAAGCAATTGTTTGGGGAATTTTTTCATTCAAAAATATGCTAAGGCAGAAATTCTTAACCTGGGGTCTGAATTGTTTGAAAAATTACTTTGATAATTATATACTAATATAATTAGTTTCCTTGGCGATCTTATGTTCTTTTATTTTGGCACACTGTCCCTAGAAGGCAAAGATACTTTGGAGGCTGGAACAACACATATTTTTGTAGTATCTAAGAACTAACTCATGGCAATAGCTGGGTTTTCAAGGCCCAGATCTCTTCTCTCTCCCAACTTTTGGATTTAGTTTTTCATTAGGATCATGATTTAGATATGAAATATGCTTCAGAGGCCATATATTTCAAGTCTATTTTACAGATGAGGAAATAGCCTCATAGATATTAGATAACATGCCCATGTATATATAGTTTCTAAGTGTCAGAGGTAGAATTTGAATCCAAGTATTCTTGAATTCAAGTCAGTGGATCATAGAGTTAAACCTTGAAGACATCATAAAATGCCTTCGTTTTACAGATCATGAAACAAGCCAAGAAGTTAAGTGACTTACCACAGAGCCACACAACTAAGATCAGAGGTAGAATCTGAATACAGGTTCTCCTGATTTTAGGTCCAGCACTCTCTCCATTATCCTTTCTTCAGTAAACTCACTGTTAAACAAATCTCCCTATATGAAGCTGTTTTCCTCAAGAATTCAGGAACTCTTGAACTTGCTTTTACCAAAGTGGCAAGCCTTAATGCTGGCACTGCTCAGGAAATCTCTCTTATTTCACTAAAAATGCTGAATTCCAGGACTTTATCACCTAGGGACTGAATAATCCCTCTCCCTCTGTTTAAGATGTTGTAATCCAGGAAAATACTTATTATATTTCTTAGGCCTTCATTTGCCATTTGCTTTTACTGTAAAAGTGTCATTAATGCTCCTGGGTAAAGAAAGGAAAAAATTCTTTTGTTGCCCCCCTTTTAAAGGAAAATGTAAAGGGAGAGTCCTAGAGATCAAGAAAGATTGTGTGCACATCAAATACACTGACTTTGACCATGGAACTGAGTGAAATGTTCTTCATATGGATATTCTTTCCAATTCTCTCCAATAGTAAAAGCCCATCCTTGACTATTTGTATAAAAACATTCAGGAATTCATTAAGATGTACTGCTGCCAATCATATTTGATAACATGCAGAGACATTTAAATAACTGGTTTGTTATATATTTAGAGCACAGCTCCATGGTATTAAAAAACCAGTGAGTCAAGAGTAGCATACTAAAAAATATATAAGGTGAGATGGATACAATTGGAATTTTTATGAGTGCATAGAGAGGAAGTAAAGATTTATCAAAGGACAGGTAGGAGATGGGGAAGATTTATGTCATGTAAAATAATTAACTAATCAGTAAAAACTAGAGGATATAATTGGGATTTGCAGACAGAGTAGGAACTAACCAGAGAACAACATGTCTATAGCTGGTGTCTCACCTTAATTAAATATGGGTTGTAAAGCTGAGCTAGATAGTCTTCTGACACTTACCAGTTAATTATCTGAGCTGCAAGCTCTACATAGTCATGTGGCTAGCTAGCTTAAGGAAATTATGGTCATAAAGCCAGTATAGAAAAAGCCTTTTTGTATCCTATCCTCTTGTTTATATCATCCTATATTTATTTATTTTTTGCCAATGAACTAAGAATTTAATTTAATTTTATAGCACAATAATTATTTTTTTCTCCTGAGTTATACATCTATTATCATACAAAATATATTTCCATTTCATTTTTGTAAGAGAATAATCATGTGAAACCAATATTCCAAAATAAAAACCCAAGTAAATTAAAGTGAAAAATCATATGCTTTGATCTGCATCCCAACTCCCAACAATTCTTTCTCTGGAGGTGGATAACATTCATAAGTCCCTCAGAATTGTCCTGGATCATTGTATTGCTGAGAGCAACTAAGTAGTATCATCCTTTAAATCCTCCACTGGCTGTCCACCCAATGTGGTGGAGATGTTTCTCTATATCTTTTGACATTACATGGATTCCAAGGGAGCATGTTGGATATTTATCCATCATCCATTACTCTTGCTCCATTCACTGCCCCATACCCATATCTCTCTGGCGATATCCTTTATACTGCTTCTCTAGCACAATTCTTCATTAGCACTGTGTCCATGTCTGCCATTTGTCTCTCCCTTTTTCTCTTTGTATGATCTTCAACTTTAATTCTTTGGAAACTGTGGCATTTTATGACTCATAGGGGAGTTTTCTGGGTTCTGAATTTCTGGGGCTTATTGCATCAACATGTTCAATATGTTGATCCATATGTTCATCCTGGAGAATATTTGCAGTAATGCAAGTTTACACTTTGGGGGGGGTAGTTCTTGCCTGTTTTAAATTATTTATGATGGTTAAGAAAAGACTCAATTTCTCAGAATAATATGGTTCAAAGGAACATTGTAGAAAGTGCTAAATAGGGATACCTGAGAAAGAAAAAATTATTAAGGATTGTGGAGAGTAAAAACAAGTTGTTTTTCAGGATTTAGGGAGTAGCAGCAGTGTCCACAGTGGAGACAGGTCCTGAGACTCTCAGTTAAGACAGGATCAACCACAAAGGAAGTACATGCTTTGGCTATTTTAGGGTAGGTAGTAGGAAACTTGAAGCTGGTACTCGCCAGAAGTTTTTATCATTATGTACCAAAGGATGAATTCCTGGACCAAATGTAAGGAGTTTCTGACTAAGCAGAGGAAGTATGATAGAGACTCCAAGAGGAAGCCTGAGACAGGGAGGTCTGTGTCTGTGGAGAGAGGTAGATATGGTTTTCACTCAAGCAATGTCAACTCCACTCACATCATGAGGACTTCCTTACTGGTATTGTAAGTTGATTCCTTGCTTCTACCCCTCTACCTTGAGAACAGAACTCATCTTTTAGATAAAAGTAAAAGTCAAGAAAAAAGGCTGGGAAAAAAGCTGGAGCAACTAGCAAAAAAAGCACCTAACTATAGAAAATTTTTATGGAGATAAAGAAGAACAAGACACAGTCTCAGAAGGGGAAAGTGAAAGCAAAGTAACTACACACCAAACTTCAAAGAAAAATGTGAATTGATTTCAGGCAGTGGGAGAGTTCAAAAAAGGATTTTAAAAATCAATTAAGTGAAGCAGAGACAAAATGGGGTAGAAAAAGGAAAGCAATGCAAGAAGAAAATAGCAGCTTAAAAAGCAGAATTGGCCAAATGGAAAAACAGTTTCAAAATCTCATGGAAGAAAGCATTCATTTAAAATTAGAATTAGACAACTAGAAGGTAATGATTTTATGAGACATCAAAACAAAATAAATGAAAAAGTAAAAGAAAACATGCAATCTCATTGAAAAAAAACTGACATGGAAAATAGATCCAGGAAAGACAATTTAAGAATTATTGTACTACCTGAAAGCCATGATTAAAAAAAACCTAGATATCATATTGCAAGAAATTATCAAAGAAAATTACCCTGATATCCTTGAACAAGAGGGTAAAATAGAAATGGAAAGAATTCACTAATCACCTCCTAAAATAAATCCTCAAATGAGAACTCGCAGGAATATTATAGCTAAATTCAAGAGCCTCTAAGCATTGGAGAAAATATTGCAAGCAGCCTAAAAAATTTTTAAAATGCCATGGAGCTACAATCAGGATTACATATACTTTAGCAGCCATCACATTAAAGGATTGTAAGGCTTGGAACATGATATTCTGGAGAGCAAAAGAACCAGGTTTTCAACTGAGAATCACACACATGGCAAAATTAAGTATATTCTCTCAGGGGGAAAATGGTCATTTAATAAAAATAGAAGATTTCCAAGCTTTCCTGATGAAAAGACCAGTCTGAAACAGAAAATTTGATATCCAAATACAAAACTCAATAGAAACATAAAAAGGTAAATAAGAAAGAGAAAATGTAAGGGCTTCAATAAAGTCAAACTCTTTATATTCCTATGTGGAAAGATGATATTTGTAACTTTTAAAATTTCTATCAGTATTAGAGCAGTTAGAAGTATACATAGACAGAATATGGGGAAGTAAGCTGATTAGGACAATATGATTATGCAAAAGAAAATCAAGGGGTGAAAAAGAAAATTGCACTGAAATAAAAAGGAAGGGAGAGATGAAATGGGACTAATTATCTCATCTAAAGAGGCCCAAAAAGCTAATATAGTGAGGGGAGGATGAGAGTGGTGGTGGGCAATGCTTAAACCTTAATCTCATTGTAATTGACTCTGAGAGGGAATAACAGCCATGCTCATTTGTGTATAGGATCCTATTTTATTCCATAGAGAAATAAGAGGGAAAAAAGTGTGAAGAGAGAATTCGACTCTCTTGGTTTATTTTTAATACGTAATCAATCAGTAAACTTTAATCAAATCAAGAACTTAAAGTACCTCTACTTAGTACCTAGCTAACCATTAAGTAAGAGAGCTCATAAGTCATTTACTAGTTCACACCAGCAAAGGCCATAGGCACTCCCCTCCTTCCCTTGGGCAGTGCTAGGCAAATTGGGAGGCTGTGAGCTCTGATGAGATTCTTGGTGCTCTTAGCCTTGTGTGCTCTGAAGGCTCTTGGCAGTTTTTCAGTGTCCCCTGGCTCTTTGGATTTCAGCTTCCTAATTAGTACTTTGGATTCTGGTGTGACTCACTTTCAGATTTACATTCCTGGTCTAGGAGTAGTGTATTTGTAGCTAGGTGATTTTTCCCCCTATCTCTTTCATTTATTTCATATCTCTACCAAGTTGTAAATAAAAGCTGCTAACAGTTTTTCTGACTTAAGGGTTAATATTTTATAAATGGCAGTCACAATCTTACTTTTATAACTCTCATATTTAGTTAGATTTAATTTTAAATATTAGAAAAGACAAGAGAGGGTAATAGAAGGAAGGGAAACAGGGGGTGGTGATTAAAAGCAAAATACTTATGAGGAGAGATAGAATAAAAGGTGAGAGAGAGCAGGAGCAATCTGGAAAAATGAGATGGAGGGGAATACACAGTTGTAATTATAACTGTGAATGTGAACATCATGAACTCACCCATAAAAAGGAAGTGGACACTAGAATTTATTAAAAACCAGAATCCTCTGATATGTTGTATATAAGAAACACATTCGAGTAAGTTTGGTATGCATAGAATAAAAGTAACAGACTCCTGGAGCATAATGTATTGTGCATTATCTGAAGTAAAAAGAACAGGAATAGCAATCATCTCAGACAAAGCTAAAGCAAAAATAGATTAAAGTAGACAAGTAAGGAAATTATATCTTGCCAAAAGGTACCATATTCATTGAAGTAATATCAGTACCAAACATTTATGCACACCAAATAGTATAACCTCCAGATATTTTAAGGAGAAATTAATTGAACTTCAGAAAGAAATAGACAGTGAAACTATACCAGTGGGGGACCTCAGCTTCCCTCTTTCAGATCTAGGTAAAACCAACCGAAAAATAAACCAGAAAGAAGAGAAGGAAGTGAATAAAATTTTAGACAAGCTAGAACTAATAGATTTATGGAGAAAATTTAATGGAAATAGAACAGGAATATATATTCTTTTCAGAAGTACATGGTCCTTACACAAAACCTGATTATCTGTGATATTGGAAATTTTGGGGGGTGAAAAAGGGGTTTTATGGGTTCAATATATTAAAAGGTGGTCACCAGAGGATTGAACTATTATCAATCCTCAATTAAGAATAATCTCAAGTCAAAATTGACTTTTATGGAAGTTTATTTATAATTAGGAAGGCTGAAGGTAGGGAAATTGAGAGAGAGAAACTCTGGCCAGGACCAGGTAAGAATTTGGAGGCCCAGTAGAGGGACACAGAGGTTAATTAAACAAGGCTTCTAGCCATAAGGCCTTTTACAATTAGAGAGGCAAGAGAGGCCCCCCTGAAGGTAGAGCCTCCAGGAACACCAAGGAAAGAGAGAGTCAGCTTAACTTACCCACATGTACTATAAAGCATACTCATCAAAGCAATCTGGTACTGGTCAAGAAATAGAATGATGGATCAAAGGAACAGATTTAATAGGGGTTCCTAAGATGGCTATGAGTTGCTATTTGGTCTTGGGGCTCTCAACTTTTGTATGTCTGCTACTCTCTTTTGGGAAATGCTTCTGGACCCCTCAGACAGCACAAAACCTAAGTACTCTATGCAAGGAAGACACCACTGAAGTTTAGCTTTTGATATTTTGTGTCCCCTCTTGCAGTGTTCACACAGAAGATGTTTACTATCACGCTGGCATACTTTTGCAGATGGTGATGCTAGAAGTAGATCATCTACAAAGTGAATGAGCTTATTGTCCTTGAACTGGATATTTTTTAAATCTTTGTTTAAGATTTGAGAAAACAATGAAGGACTTTCACAGAATCCCTGTGGCAAACAGGACTATGAATATTGATTTCCCTGCCACATGAATGCAAATATCTTCTGTGAGTTTTGTGTATTCATATTGAAAATCAGAACATAAATCAACCACAGTAAAATATTTTGCATGACTTGGGATAGATGAAATGATGGTAGCATAATTTGGTACAACTGAGTAAGATTTTACTACATGATCATTAATAGCTCTTAAATCTTGAACGAACTGATAGACTATTTGTCCTTTAGCATCTAGCTTGGGTTTTTAACCAGTAAAATTGGGGTGTTATATTCAAAGATGCATGGTATTATTATGCCTTGCTGCAATAATGAATTTATTATTGGGATGATCCCATCAATGGCCTTTTTACTAAGTAGGTACTGTGGAATGCATGGTGGTAAACATCCTTTAGTCAGTACATTAACAGGGGGTGCTGATTTTAATAAACCTACATCTGTAGCCACCCATAAGCCTTTTGGAATATCATCTGGTATCTGATATATGTTATTCCCTTCCCCCTCTGACTCTATTGTACCTAGGAATAATACAGGGAATAGGTTCAGGGATCCTTCTGGGAGTTTCAAATAAATAGCTCTGGTTGATGTACATACTATGGTTGCTCTCAATTTACAAAGAAGATCCATACCCACTAGATTCATTGGGGAATTTGGCATTAAGAGGAAAGAGTGTTCTACACTTAGAGGTTCAATCAAAACAATTCTTGGTTCTAATTTCTTTACTCTTTGTGTTTTCCCATCACACCCACAACTTCCATTGAACCTACTGCTTTGCACTCTTCAGGGGATTTCTGCAACACAAATTTGGCAGCACCTGTGTCCAAGAGACAATCATAAACTTGGGTTCCTATTTTTAGGGTTACATGGGGTTCTGTGCTATTTTCTGGAGAATGGAGAGGGATTACAGGAGCTAATGCACTAGGATCAGGAAAACTCAACACTTGTTCCTGTTCCTCATTCTTTAATTCTTCATTGATTTCTCCTTTACTAATTTGCCATGTTTTTAAAATCTCTTTGTCATTTTCATTAATTCTTATTTCATTGCCTATACTCCCTAGTCCATTTTCTCCATATACTAGATCTTTAACTGCACAGTCCTTGGCAAACCTTCATAATGAAGTTGCACTTTTTTGCATATTGAGTTTTTGGTGATTCTTAAGTCTAAGAGATTCTAACTCCACCCAAATAAAACTCCCTGGTTCCCTAAGGAACTGCTTCTCTTGTTTCCACAGGCTACACTGATCTTTCCTGATCTGATTATCCAAAATTTTTACTATTCTACAATAAACTAACCCTATTATCCTTAAAAGAAGTTATAAAAATAACAAAGACCAGCTGGCTGAGCCTCAGCAAGAACCAGGTTAGGACTCTGATCCTTAGTGGTCTCAGAGTCCAAACCAAAGATCAGGTCTTTCTTTGGTCTTCTCAGAGATAAAACAATTTATGAAATAGGAATAGACAGTCACTAGTGTTTCCCATGTTGGAAAATCACTTAGCTCCTTCAGGTTTTCCCCTCCTTTCCTTTTACCTCAGAAAAGAGAGAAAAGAAGATGTCACCTGATCCCAGCACCCTGAGAGAGAGAGAGAGAGAGAGAGAGAGAGAAAGAGACACTGCTCCCCTCAGAGTAATTGCCACACCCAGAGAGAGTAACTGCCACAGAAAAAACCATTAAACTGTCAACATTTGAAACTGACACTCTGTCTCAGATCTTTTTAAACTCCAATTCTTTCTCAAGCCAGCTTCTCTACTTCTTATTTCTATATTAATATAACAAGACCTAATTTCTAATATCATCTCTATAGTAGCTCCTATTGATAGTTTTCCTGAGTAAAAACTAATTATTGGCTCCTAACTGAAACTGCTGCCATAGAGGGTGTATATTAATAATATTGATTTACAACCAATTTTACACTTTTTATGTTTTGTAAAAGTGAAATTTGGGAATGCCATCTAAAAGTGTATATATTTCTATGGACATGGGAAATGTATCAAAACTACATTTCCCGTGATCCAACATGGTCCAACTGGTTTCCGTTTCCGGGTTTTTGGGCGTGGGGAGGCCTACATCTTGACCCAGGGAAGAGCTTAAATCTCCTGGGTTAGGAGGGAGTGGTCTCTTTTTGCCAGTAGGCTCTTGGCTAGCAGACGCGGAGACAGTAATGGAGGCGGCAGTTTTGAATGCTTACAAGCGCGTGGTCTGATAACTTTATCTATAAACATGGCTTTAATTAAATTACTAATTTATATTATTATACCAGCCTTTATCATTTTTCATATTTATCAGTTTTAATTGAGAAAGTTAATTTGGAAGAGAGGTAGACCATTTTTCTGAATCTAGCATAGTTTTTCCACAGGAACATCAGTTCTGTACATTTAAATTTCCATTTTTAATATTGCAAGTTGCCACCTCTTCTCAATACCCTTCTTTCCCAAGATATTTTCAAGATACAGCTAGGAATACACATTTCTGGCAAATCTAAAAATAAATGGTATTTAAATTTAATTTCATAAACATAATTTGATTTGAAATTAAATTAATTATTATTATTTATTAATTACATACATTTATTAATTAGATTAAATTTAAATTAGATTCCAAGGAAAATAGTATTGCTGAACATTAGAATATTTGTACCTCAGAAAAGGAATTTATAAGTATAGTCCTTGATAATATGCTTGCAAAGGCTTGAAGAATATGCAAGATTTTTTTTTTATACTTTCTATTTGTCATGGAAGAGATGGACGATACGACATCTGTATTCATGTATTTATTGAAACCCATTCATACCAATGTATTAATTCACAGTATGTGCTCTATTGAACCCTCTATTCTAACTTTAGAATGAATACCTTGAATTTAAGGGCTAAGGAGACTTTTCCAGGGTTTACCATATTCCTAGAAAGCTTGTACTACTTGGAAGACTAGTCTCAGTACAAACCAGCATGGTCCATGATATTTTTCCACCATATAAAATACTCTATTGGGAAGAGATCCTCATGGGAGTAGACCTCTTTATCTAGGTTTTTTAAAAAAAAGCAAACTAGAGTAGTAGAAAAAAGAGAGAGAAAATGAGAAATACTTGGTGACAAAAGGAGGAGATACTCACAATTCCCTAGTCTGCAGCATGAGTTAGGGAACTCTTCATTCCACCAGCCTGAAAGCTGTGGAACCATATAATTGTGACTTATGCCTTGAGTCAAACAATGGAGGTAGGTGGACCAAACATTTCAAATGGGAGGTGTAGGCTGGCAAAGAAAGTAAACTTGTGGTTGATTCAGGGTGATCAGCACATACTTCTCTAGCCAGGAAGAGCAAAATGGGATTTTAAACCAAAAATATCAGTTATGAATTAATTGTTGTGAATGACTTGTAATCTGTTGCTTTTGTGATGTATGGAGACAAGAGCTTTATAATAAGAAATGGACTTTTTGGTTATTTCTCCTGCAGCTGTGGGAAACTAAAGGAGACAATGGATCCCAACCTGAAAGAGTTTTTTGCCTTCAGACAAATGTTGTCTTATATGATAACACATTTCTAATACTTATTGATCTTTATCATGGTGTTGCTAAATCTAATTCAATTTCTTGTTTAACATTGAATACATTTACATGTCTGTGTGATTATATGAAAATCAACATGATTTTAATAGAAAAATAAAATAAAATAAAAAACATCAAAGCACCCAGAATGGGCTGGGTACTTCTCAAGGTCTATCTTCCTTGGTCTTCAAGGCAATTCCAAACTTCAGATCTCAGCTTTTTTTCCTAGCTAAGTGGTACCATGGACAGAATCTTGGACTTTCAGTCAGGAAGACATGAGTTTAAATTCAGCCTCAAGTACTTATTAGCTGTGTGACCACTGGCAAGTCACTTAAATTCTGTCATCTTTAGTTTCTATTTCTGAAAAATGGGGTCAATAGTAGCACCAACCTTCCAGGTTTATTGTTATTCAGTCATTCGGTTGTGTCCGACTCTTCTTGGCCCTATGGATCATACTGTCTGTGGAGTTTTCTTGGCTAAGATACTGGAATGGTTTGCCATTTCATTCTCCAGTGGATTAAGGCAGAGGTTAAGTAACTTGTCCAGGGGCACACAGTTAGGAAGTAGCTAAGGCTGCATTTCAACTCAGGTCTTCCTGACTACAGGCCTAGTGTTTTATCCACTGAGCCACTTACCTGCTGGTTGTTGTGACAATCAAATAAGATAATATTTGTAAAGTGTATTGCAAACCTTAAAGCAGCATATAAGTGCCAGTGGTTATTATTAGTCCAAACAACCACTTTCCTTTTAAAAGTAGGTTTTTAGCAAGATGTCAGAGAGAAGATGTTCTGGATACTCAAATTCAAACTTCCCCCACCTCAAACCCACTCTGCCCTCCAGGTAGTACTGGACTGAAAAAACAGTTCATGGGATCCCACAGCTGGACTGGATGCTGAAGCTTCCCTAGTTCTGGTCTCTGTTCACAATATGACTGCTGACTTCTCTCTTCTGTTCTGGCCATGTTTCCTGATGCTCCCAGGCCATAGCATATCCTTCCTACTTGTGCCTATGCTTGGCTGAAGTGGAAAGGGAGTGATAGTTATTAACTTCTTATTTCAGGAATACACCAAAATGGCAAAAAAAATTTGCCAGCTCCTTGCTAATCTCCATTTTGACTGGCTTTGCTCTTTGGAAAATCCATGCTGTCCTGTTCAATCCTATGTTATTCTACCCCTGTCTTTCCTCTGAGTGCCTCCTCTCCAGTCAGGCAAGTCCCCACTAGGATTGCCCCTTCCTCATTTCCCATTCCTAGTTTCTTCCATATTCTGTGGCAACTCCACAGTGAATGGAGGAGGGAGGAAGAGAGCAGCATAGAGACAGAGCAAGGAGTATTTAGTATTTCAAAACAATACTAAACTCTACTTATATTTTCACTTTTCCTATTAATAATTCATGTAATTTCTTCATATATCACTAACCTTATACAACTTTAAAATATTAGAGGAAATAATTGCTTTCAAGTCATATGTAACTGCTAAGTAAAACAATAATAATAAGGGCTGTCCCCCACATATATCATAGACTTGCATTTGTGTGGCTTATAGCAAAGTAGAATAAGCATCTCTAGCCTATTGTCCCCTCTCTCTTCTCTAGGGGAGACCTTAATTTCTACCCAGAAGAGAAGTGGAAGGTTGGGGGTCAGAAACTTAGCCACTTTGTTCTCCTCAGAGAGAAGAGGTACTAGGCTTGAATTATATTTATCTGTTCCCTTAAATATTATTTGTCTTGGGGATATGGTTTTTAGGTTCAAGCTAACTGCTGACACTGTTTTATTCATCTGGGGGTAGGAAGGAAGCAGACCCCAAACTCTGTCTACAAAGTTTGCCTCCTTTTCCACCAAAAATTATTTCTACAGTGAACAAAGTAATAGGTTGTTAAAGTCATTTATCCAATTCCAGAGCAAGCAGATATCGGAGAAAATATATTCAGGAGTATATATACCAGACAAAATTTAGTGAAGGAGCTCTTCCTCTGGGAGAGAGGGAACTCGGCCCAATTGGGAGAGAGAGCCCCAGATCTCACCAAAGGGAAGTTCCCTGACTTCTCTTGAGTAGCAAACTGGGGAATGGAATATGACAGAGACAGCTAGCCCATTTAATGCTAGCTTCTTCTCAGTCTTTCCCTGTAGTAACCTAAAGTAGGGTTGATGTCTTCCATCTTCTCTCTCCCAGTGCCAGGAATGCCCAAAGTGCCTTCAGAGCCCAAGAAACCTGTAGAGTTTTGAGCTTCAAGAAAGCAAACCTTGTAGCTATACTCTCTCTTGCTTTTTACTCTGCCCCTTGCACAGGCTTGGGATATCAATCTCCACCAATGAGGGGGAGAGGTCCATACCAATGGGCTTTGGGACTTGGGTTACATAACAATATCTAGCATTTACATGATGCTTTGAGGTTTGTATTATCTCATTTTATCCTCACCACAACCCTGAGGGGTGGTACTATTATTATATTTTACATATGAGAACCCTGAGGCATCAAGACATCAAATGACCTGTCTAGAGTCACATAGATCAGTGTTGGTGAACCTTTTAGAGACTTTAGGGACCAAGTGCCCAGACTCTACCTTTGTGCTGCATGTGAGCCCCCCACCTTATCTTAGACAGGGGAGGGAGGAAGCACTCCCATTAGGCTGCTGGGCAGAGGGGTGGGTGATGAGAGAAATATCCTCAGGTGTACACAGAGGAGGGGGAAGGGAGCAGCCTCCTCTGGCATTCTCTGACATGTGTGCCATAGGTTTGCCAACATTGACATAAAAAAAAATACTGCCTAAGGTTAGATTTGAAACCAAGACTTCCTGATTTCATATCTAATACGCTTTCACACATAGCAATTGAGAAATTATAAAGATTTTATTCACTTTAAAAAATAGCAATGTGATATTTCAATATAATTTCACATGAGATATTTCTTATCATAAAGAAGTAGTTTTGATGAAATTTTATTTTTCAATCCTCATTTTATTTTATCTTATTTTTAAACATTTATTAATATTCATTTTTAACATCCTCATTTTATTTTTATCTAACATTAAACAAATCATATTTCCTATTTTTTATCAGACCTGAGTTGCCAGATGATTATTTTCCTTTCTGAAGTAAAAATCTGCATTTGATCCTCATTGTTTGCAGATTCTGAATTTGTGAATTCATTTACTTGGCTAAAATTTATCTGTAATCTTCAAATCAATACCTGCAGTGCTTTCATGACCATTCAAAGACTTGTAAGGATATGTAGGGAGTGAAAAATTTGACTCTACCTCTGGATTCATTTTCAACTGAGATAGAACAAGGTAATGCTCTGCCTTCTTGTTTCAGTTCAGATAAAGTAAACAAATATCCTTTTTTGTTGTCATTTTTAATGCTATATTTTTTCATATTTTTGTGTTTTTTTGTTGGTGATTTTACTGTTCAAATGTTTACCTCCTCTCCTCACAAAGTATAGTCTATAGTCTCTATCTCCTATCTCTTACTGTTTCTTCAAAATATACAACAATTACTAATACTTAATATGCAGTATTAATACCAAACAATATACCATGGAATGGTGGAGAACTGGCATTAGTGCCTGAAAGCACTGGATTCAATTCCTACCTTTGAGAAGTATTGGTTTTATGACATCTGCATTCTGGGCAAGTAATTTAACCTTTGAGTACTCTAGATCAGTGTGGTGTCAAACTAAAAAAAGAAATAGGGACACTAAATAGTAGTTAAGGATCCCTGTGGATCTTTAAATTTTTTTTTTATCTTGGGCTGTGTACATAGGGTGTCTTATTCTCTGCTGTGTTACATGCTAATGTTGGACTTCTGTAGATGTGGACTGAATATTGATTTAGAAACCACATATTGGAATTGCTTGTCAGTTCTATGAAGGGGGAGGGAAAGAACATGAATCATGCAACCATGTAAGCATGGAAAAAAAAATTCTAAATAAATAAATAAATATAAAAAAAGGAAACCACATATTAACATTATTTGTTTTTTGTTGTATTTTTATTTATTTTGTCAAATATCCAATTACATTCTAATCTGGTTCAGGCTGCATTGGTGAATATTGTGGGCTGCATGTGGCCCATGGGCTGCATGTTAGACATTTTTGGTCTTCTCAACTTTCTTAAGACTATACATTGTGTTAACTCAGAAATAACACAGAACTACTAAAGTAGTCAGAAAACCCAAGTCTTTAATCAGGAAAGGGATAAGCCCAATATTTGGCCCTTTATTCAGAGCCTGGTGCCAAAACTTTTGCAGGGCCTACATACCCTGAGACTCTGAGGACAATATCCCTGGGAGTGATACCACGCTAGATGACAACTCTGAGGAACAAAAGAATTTTGGGGACCTATATACTATTTGGGGGATCCAGAGGCCAGGAAAGAAGATGATTGACATTAACATAGCTACAAGGAAATGGGAGTGTTCAAACTATACTGATAGCATACAATCAAGCTTGGGAAAGGAATCAAAGGTAGAGGCTAGGGTGTAAGAGAAAGGGCTATTTATAATGGATAATAAAAGGATAGTCCCTGCCCAGGTGTCCTTCTTGGGAACAGACCTGATACAATGGGGAAAACTTCTAAGACAAAAGTAAATTTAGCAGTTGCTTAGCCCCTCCTAACTGGGATTTGTCATTTACCTTCAGGTCCATTATTCAGTCTGAAACTGCTAGTCAGAGATTCACTTCAGGGTGAATTCTCACAGGAACAGGGAACAAGTACAAACTTTGGAATCTCCAATTTACAAACTAATCCTAAAACTTAGGGTCCATCAGATCTTACTAGGCTACAAGTTTGGGGGCCTCTAGATTCCATGTTGACAACTGCAAAGAATATGTCAATATTTATTGGTAGTAGGAGTTTTTTTCCCTGAAAGTTTCCTGCTCTAATGAAATCATGGGTCTAATTTTTGCCCCAATAAGAGGACTGATTATGATATAGATAGTTTGGTCAGGGAAATTTCCACAAATAAATTTTATCAGCATACTGCTTCCCTTATAGGGTGTATCATCACATCTGTTGTTACCTTGCTAAAAGGACAATGATAATCAATATCAGATTGATTTCCCATGATTGGGGCTCCCCAAAGATGATTAACTGACTGGTGCTCTAGGGAAGATGAATTTTTTTTGGAGGAACTTCTGTTCTTTGCTGGTCTATTAAAGGAAGTAAACAGACTCTTTCCAGGCCTTTCCCTCCTCTGCCTACTCCCCATTCTACTTATTAATCTGTTAAGATGTCAGACTGGTAAGAAGGTAATGGGCATGCGGAATGTATATTTAAAAAGATTTAAAAATTATATATTGATATATTTATTCTTATATTATCTTCATTTTCAAATGTCCCTTATCTCCCTCTTACCCACTGAAATTGTTCTCTGAATTCTGCTCATTTTACTCTGCATTATTTCACATGGGGTCTTCCCAGTTTTCTCTGAAAACATCCATTGTATCAATTCCACATAGGGCAATATTATTTCATTACTTTAATATATCATACTTTATTCAGCCATTCCTCAATAAAAGGGTATCTCCTTAGTTTCTAGGTCTTTGGTAAATATTTTTTTGTATATGAATCCTTTTCCTCTTCCAGTCTCTCTGATCTCTTTGGGGTATAGGCCTAGTAGTGATATCACTGTATATGCACAGTTTAGTAACATTTGTTCATAGCCCTAAATTGTTTTCCAGAATGACTATACCAATTTTATTGGATAAACCATATATTTATGTGCCTATTTTCCTGTGGTTCTTCAAGTAATTGTCATTTTCCTTTTTTTAAAATCATCTTTGTAAATCTGATGGATGTGAGGTAAAATCCCAGAGTTCCTTTAACATATTTCTTTAATTGTTACTGATTTGGAGCATTTTTTCACTTTGTTGATAGTTTGTATTTCTTCCTTTGAAAACTGCCAGTTCATAGTCTTTGGCTGTCTTTTGAGGACTGTCTCCAAGAAAAGAGGAAGTAAGGAGAACCAGTTGGCTTCAGCTAAACCATGAGGTACATGGGCATTTTTGGATATGATGGAATTTCTAGTTTTTATCTAGATATTTTGTGTTCTGTGGCCTATGATGTTGTCTCTATACAGTTATTAATTCAGTAGATACTATTAAGTTAAACCTGTATATAAGATATTGTGAAATTGCTTTTCTTTCTATTCCCAGTATTTCTATATAGAAAATAGGAGATAATCTAGGGACATCAAACACAGCTGCTCCCAGCTCTCAGACTCTGGATTCAGAGTCCAGTGGTATCCTTGGGGTTGCAAGCTCCTTGGGTTCAGCAAACTAGGTGAGGATGCCAATGCAGCTCTCTGGGGCTGCTTTGTGGATTCCCTCTGTTCCTTCTGTTCCTGCCCCCCAGGACCTACATCTGCAACTGAGGCTGAGGAAATTATAAACCTTTCTTCCTATTTGTCCATGGCTATTCAGCTATACTCCTGATTCTTAACTGTTTTTGCTGCTTTTAGTATTAATTTTATGGAGTTATTTTTAGTTGTTTGTGGGAATTTTAGGAGAGCCAAGAAAGCTTCAGACCCTTTTCTACCATCTTCCCAACTTTTTCAACTGTGATCATTTATCATCCATTTGGTGGGAAGCAAAACCATTGGTTAACTAGTTTGACCTTAAGAATGGGCAAAGAACTTTGTGTTATGAATTATTCTTAACTTAGATGCTTGGATCAGAATTATCATTCTAGCTTATTGGTTTTTTCTGGGAAGTGAGGGAAAGGGTAGTGAATATAAGGAGGTCAAAGATAAACTTTGCTTAAGTCCCTTTTGTAGAGTTGTCATACTTGGCAAACCCTGCCTCAAACTTTACTGAATATCAAGCTATAGCTTCATCTCTCTTTGTACAGAATGAGCCTCCATTTCTAAGTCTGCAATAAGAATTGTTTATGATTTAATTAGTGTAGAGAACTCTTGGTGAGGAAACTCTCTACTAAAGCAGATCTATAGCTGTTTTGCAATTTGTAATATTAAGGAGTTATTTTGTGGCATTAAGACCTTAAGTGACTTGCTTATGGTCATGTAGCCATTATATGTCAGAGACAGGACTTGAATCCAAGTCTTGCCTACTCTGAGATATACTCTCTACCTCAGTGGCATACTTCTTAGAATCAGGTCTGTGTTTATAATATCTCTATTTTTATCTATGGCTATATCTAACTGTGTCTACGTTTTGACACAGTCTTTATGGACTTAATATTCTGTTGTGTTTCTCTGATTAATTTAGACTGTAGTTGCTGTCTTAATACTTTGAGAAATCTATCCATCCACAGCATATTGCCTTTTTTGCTAGTTAAATATTTAACTCTTCTTTTATAGGTGATTTTTTTTTGATGCTTGAGCAAAGGTCATTTGAAAACTGGAAAATAATAGTTTGTTGTTTATAACATTTTAATATAATATGATGTTTTCTTTTCCTTTCCATATTTATTATTAAGGACTTTTAAACACTTTCTGGAGCTTATTTTCAGAACATAGCAAAATGTTGTGAATGTTATGGGGGTGCAAATGGTGAACCCTTGGATTTGGGAAGGAAACCTTTCTCAAGAATGAGAGGACTCCAGACTTAGCTTAAAAGTAAAAGATTTATTAGTAAGATAGAATTAATGGCCATCAAGACAGCATGAGTGGAACAGTTCTGGGGGGTTGCCCTCCAAGACATGGCATGGCAGCATGAGTGGAGCAACTATCAGGGTTGCTCCCCAAATGCCCCAGTTCAGGGATTTTTATATTCTTTACAGTTGTGTGGACTTGACTTCTTGCACTCAGGCATTCTGTGGGTGAGGGGGTCTGCCTGAGATCCTCAGGGCTTAGGCTATCAAGGGGTGGCCCACTCTTTTGTCTATCTCAACCTAAAAGATGTCCAAGGATAATGGTCTTTGCCTCCAGAGTCACAAGGACAGGAAGAGGGAAGGGAATTTCCCTGTTCACAGCCTGCCTGAGTTAAGGGGTACAGGGTCTCTAACATCTTTGCACAATGCCCATGTCCATTCTTTATTTGAATATAGAGATTCAAATGTGGGACATTTTCCATAAGAGAGAGATTATTCTGTAGTGCATAGAGGGCCAACCCTTGCATTAGGGAGATCTTAATCAATTCTGAGCTTTTATAGATATCATCTTTGAAGCACCAGAAGTTGCTTCTCTCCTTAACCTCCCACTCCCCATTAGAAGGTTATATAGTGTTATGGGAAGAGTATGGCATTTGGAATATAAAGGTCATAGATCTAGGACTGAAAAGTTGCTAAGAGGTCATTTAGGCCAACAACTAATTTTATAATTGAGAAAAATGAAGTTCAGGTTAAAAAAACGTGTCCCAGGGCATACAGGTGGTAAACATTAGAGGTAATGCTTTTCAAGTAGGTACACCTGCAATTTCTATTGATCTGCAATAAAACTTGTTATATATAGGTTAAAGATATAGCTATCTTGGGATGGGAAGTGGAAACCATAGCTAGAGGCTTACAAAGAAAGCTTTTTGTTTAACTCATAATTGTTTAAAGTGATAGAGTTGTTCAAAATACATGATTAAAATAAATCAAGTTTGTGGAAGACTGTGTGAGGGAAGGAAGACAAAGTGAGGTAAGGGTATAATTGGATGGGGGTTATGAGAGTGTAAATTAAAACATCTGAGACAGTGATAGCTTATAACTTTGCCTTAGAAGGGAGGGGAGGAAGAGCAGAAAAAGGTCTCTGGATGCTGTTTTAGGAAGGAAGATCATTTTATAGTTAAGTTGCTCAAGAAAGGCCACTTTAGGAGAAAACAGGCTTCTATGAGAGATCCAAGCAGAAATAACTGATTGCTTTAAGAACTGAATCAAGTAATTTGAGGCCATGTGGTTTTTAATAATTTAAATGCTGAGATTTTTGGTTGCTTAAAACTAGGGAATGGGGTTTAGCACATACACTTATGTTTTGGGTAACCCAGGCTTCTTGTTTGTGCTTTCCTCCACTTATTTGGTAAGCAAATCTTAGTTTTGTCATGTGTTCTTAAATATGAACATTGTTAGAGTATTTTCCATGTACTTCTTAATCCTCTTGTCCTAAAGTTATTTCTGCCTACTCTGCTATCCAACTCTGTAGTGGAAAAAGTACAGGATCTGGAGTTGGAGTTACTGAGTTAAAATCTCAGCTTTGCTTCTTAAATCTTGAGTGACCTGGGATAGGTCCTTTTGCCTCTCTGGGCCTTTGTTACCTGAGCTTGGAGGTAATCTCCAAGTTTTCTTCTTGCTCTAATTTTGTAATCCTCTGTCTACCACTCCTCTATATTTACTGTCCTCAACTCAACTAGAAAGTTTCTTGGGGAGAGATTGTCTTAGATTTGTATTTGTACATAGAATACCTAGCATTATAAGTCTTGAAAAAATGATTTTTCATTCATTTTCTAAGATGAAAACAAATCCTCCTCACCCCTTTTTTAAATCCTTAGGACCTTGAGAAGGAGATGTAACCTTTCTCCTGGAACCAAGACAGCTGTGAGAATGGAAGTTAAGGATCTTGAAAATTTATGTAGTTACACATGTATTCATGGATTCATTATTTTTTTGTGGGCAAAGGGTGAGAAAAGAACGGGGATCAGAAAAGGTTCATGACATTTAGCTGGCTCTTCAAGGAAAATCGAGAAATATGTATTTGTCAACTAATGGTATTTAAAGTACCAATTGTGCTCTCAGAACTGTGTTAGAGACTGTGATGGATCTAGTCCCTGTTCTCAGAATCAGACAAGTACAGAAATAAAATGTAGCATGTGTGTTGAAAAGGGGGAAATCCCCTAGCTTAGTGCTAAGGGTTTTTTGTTTTGTTTTGAACTGACCTCTTCAGTGCAGTGACATAAGCATCATGTTGGCTTTATATGTAGAATCAGTTTCTGATGACAAAAATATTGTGCCTCCTGCAAATTACTGAAGAGGTAAGTAGGGGAGCTGCTATTTTAATTGAGATTTTTAACCTGGGGTCAAAGAAATTGAAAAATTAAAAAATATTTGTTTGGTATATAATTGGTTTCCTTTGTAATCCTGTGTAACTTATTTTGTGCATTTAAAAATATTATTCTGAGAAAGGGTTCATAGGTTTTATCAGATCACCATCAGAGTTCATAACACCAAAAAAATGGTTAAGAATTCTTATTAGCCTAGTTTTCTCCTTGCATCCACTCTTTTCCCTTACCTGAGGAACCATTTTATTTTCTTGAGAGTTTGGGGAAAGAAATTGCTCAGGATATCCCTAAAAAGGACAGTGGAATTGATGAAACATACTGGTAAGGCCTCAAGACATTGGCATTTGACAACTGTCCTTGAATTGGGGTACTCCTGAAGCCATGAGGGGGGAGACATATCCTCAATCCCAGACCTGTGAGAGTTAGGATAATGATCTTTGGAATTAATGAGTTACACATGTACCAAAGGTAACTTTTTTAGATAGGGAAAAGAGAAAAGTCACTGATAGCTTTGTGACATTTGAATTGAACTTCGAAAGAAACTAGGAATTCTAAAGAGGAAAATGGTGTGGGGACCAGCCAGGGAAATGGTAAAGTTCATTGTTTCCTTCCTATTTGGTTCTTGCCTAAACTATATATATTACAATGTTAAATTACTGTGATTATCCTTGGTTTCTTCCTTAGTCTCTCAGAAGAGAATAACCTCAGACTTTCAGAAAATTCCTAGGTAGTCCTAAGACTAGAAGCTTCTGGGAGCTCTAGACTAATATGCAAATAATGGAACTGAAAGAATGACACTTTAATTAAATGAAAATCCCTGTTGGCTTTGGGAAACAAAGGAAGTTTCAGTGTGTGGATTTAGGATTTTTATTATGCCATCAAATCATCTTTAATTGTCCCTTGGGTCAACTTAAGCCTGACAAGTGATTAAAAAAAAGGTTCTTAGGCAACTCTGCCATTACATTTTATATCTGTAGTACTACAGGAACGACATATTCTATTATCTTGTTTGTGTGGTTTTATTGATATTGGAAGAAAAATATTTTTATTTTTCTTCACAACATGGACGATCAATCTTTAGCACTGTCATTTAATGTAATATAGTTGGGCAGTCATTTTAAAAAAGATCATTCTTATAGATAACCTGACAGTATGAATCCCTAACACATAAAACAACTGGGAGATAGATGAGAAGCAGCACTTCATTATTCTTTTCTCAATATTTTTTCTTGCTTTTAAAAATCCCTTTGACCAATCTAATGTTGCTTTCTCTTGGTTGATGACCAAAGGAAACAAAAACCGATGCTGGAGTAAACTAAGAAACAAAAGGTACTTTTTGCTTTGACTAAAAGGAAAGAGAATAAAAATAATAATGATGATGCTAGGTGGTATTTAAATAGTGTTTATTATGTGCTAAGTACTGCAATTATCTCATTTAACCTATACAACAGTCCTGGGGGGTTAGATGTTATCCCCATTTTATAAATGAGGAAACTGAGGCAGAAGTTAAGTGATTTGCTCAGGGTCTCACAGTTCTGCTAAGTTATCTGCCCTTGCTCTTCCACCTCCAAGTTATATTTATTCTTTTAGGAGTTCTGGAGGGAAGTGATATTGTTTTCCCATTATTCTGTATTCCTACATTCTAGAAGCAGTGTGGCATAGTAGATAGAGTGATGAGTCAGAAAGCTCTGGGTTCACATCTCTCTCTTCGGAGGTATTTGAGCATTGACAAGTTTTTCATCTTTAAGTTTTGGTTCCCTCACATGGAAAAGGGAGACAACAATATCTCTTGTAGAATCTACCTCTCCAAGTTTTAAGGACAAAATGAACATGTATGCCAACCTTTTTGTAGACTGTAAGGCACTATATAAACACTAGTTAATGAGAATTATTGATACAATAGAAATGAGTTTAATATTCTACTGAGGACCCTATCTCTTCCTAGCCAAGATTTGGTAGCAAATTGGTCTTATATAGAAAGTTAATGAAAGTTCATGTGGATTCTCTTCACCTTTGTCATCAAGGACACCCTTGATATGTACATAGACAATTTTTGTAGTTTTTCAAAATAAATGAGCTCTTGACATTCTCAAGTTCCCATCCCCACACCCATCCTTTTTTTTTTTTTTTTTTTGGTAACAATACCACACATGATTTCTACCTATCCCCTTCCCTTTAATATCTTTATCACTTAATACTTATTGTGACTTCCAATATAGAGTCATTCTATTTATACTCTATCTAATCTAACTGATGTACCTTTTACTTCACAAAGTTCACTGAGTACTTCATTAATCCAAATGTGTTTTTTTCACTATTGTCACTTTTGCAAAAAGACTTCAGAAGATCTGTTTAATTTATCCTTCTGGTTTCATTTGCAGTTGTTTCTATTTGATCTCATTTGGCTAGATTTCCCATCAGTCTCCTCAAGGCTTGTTTACTTCTCATGAGTCCCATCCTAATTGGTCTCTGGGTAGTTTTTTTTAAATGATTTTTTAGGCCTTTTTAATTGTGGAGACCATTTTACTTGGGCTTTTAAAATTTGTTTTTGGAGTCTACTTTATTTAAATATTCTGGATTAAAACTATTCTAATTGTCTTCTATTTATTCATGTCCTTTTCCTCCTTTTGGAAACAACTTTACTTGTAATTATCTGCTTGGCAAACTTTTAGCCCTCTTTCATTCATGTTATATAATCATAACACTTTACAGATGGTATTCAGTCCTTCTTTTAAAAAATACCAAAAAAAATTATATTTCATGACCCGTTCTTTCAGTAACTACTATAATAATGTTGAAGTCACATTTATTTAAAAAATTTGAAGCTGCTAAAATTAATTTATTTTTTCAGACCACTGCTTGGACTATATCACTGTGCCCACTATGTCAAATAAAAATATATAAAATTATTATTTATACCCTATTATTTAGTTTTTATCAAACCTTTTAAAATTGCATTTTTATTTATTTTGTTAAATATTTTCCAATTAAATTTTTAAAAACATTCAGTTTATAAAAGAATTTTGAGTTCCAAATTTTCTTCTCCCTTGCTCTCCCTCTCTGCCCTGGGAAGGTGATTGATATAGATTTTACATATGTGAGCATGTAAAATATTTTTCCACATTAGTCATTTTTTGGAGAGACCTCAAAAAAAAAGAAGAAAGTAAAATATAATATGCTTTAATCTGCATTTAGACTCCATCAATTCTTTGTCTGGAGGCAGGTGACATTTTTCATCATGAGTCTTTGGGATTTTCCTGGATCACTGTATTGCTGAGAATAGCTAAGTAATTCGCATAAAGTTGTATTTAATTGTAAATCTGAGTTCTTGGCTTCTATGAACCCATTGACTCTTCTGAAGTCACTTGCTTGTAGGCAAAAGAACTGTGGCCATAGAAAGAAAGTTAGTAATATGTGGAGATATTTGTACAGTTCTTCAGCCATAGTTTTCTTATCTATAATGGATGATAATAAGAATACTTACCTCCCCAGGTTGTCAAATCTGGCATCATGTAAGATGCTTTGCAAACCTCAAAATGCTATATAATGTCTTATTATTAATAATTAAGGTCAGAAAAGCCAGTTAAAATACTTCTAAAAAGACCTAGATTAAAAGAGTTGAAAAAATGTTTATAGTAGTCTTTAAGTCTTGATCACACCTAAGGCTTAAAAAAAACCTGCCACACATTTTTATCCCAAAGTTACAATTTCTTACTTTTACAATCAAGTGTTTGTGGAATTATTTAGTCAAAATATAAATGCTCTTATGACTGCTTCAAATCTTGGGTTGGTTTTTATGGTGGCTCTGAGTATCACTGAAGAGTGTTTGGATCAGAGCCATTACCACACGGTGGAAAAATCGATATAAATGTCAGCTAACTAGCATTGTGCTTTTAGATTAAAACGCTGTCTGTGTGTGCTGACTTCGAGGATTTTCACCAATGGAAAACTGGAATTGTGTATTATTTCTTTGTATAACAAGGATGAAGGAAGGAGATACAGGGTGCAACGAAAAAGAGAAATTGTTGAGTTCATCACTAAGGTCTCTTCTAGTTCCCAAACTCTGATTCCAAGATTTGCTAGTTATGAAGCAGAACTCCAAATTCTGGTTAAAATATTAAAAATTAAAAAGTATCATATTTATTCTACTTATATCTTTGAAACAGATACATTTGATACAATGAATGTGGTTAGCATTATCTGGAATTTGTTGTTCACTGTTATTATGATAGAGGAAATGATAACAAGAGCCAAGTACTGAATTTAATGTTCTAACCTGAACTTACTACTAAAAGAAATAGGATAGTATATGGGTAAATTAGCTATTTAGGCTCTCATTTATTTATTTTGGGGAAGCTATGTATTTGATATATAGTTTTCTGAAGTCTGAATTTTTTGTTCAAATAATGCTTTTATGTGCAATGACAAGAAAGAGCATAAGATGGCAGTAGGAGATTACAAAATGTTTCCTAACAACAAGCCTGATTCTAGTGAATCAACTGCTGAGCTGTAATAAATATGATTGAATAACCAATAGAAAACAGGCTTGCTGAACTCCATAGAGGTATTGTTTTGCACATACTGTTTTTCTTTTTGATACCTCTAATTCTTTGTCACCAAGTTTCTAAGGAGCATTGATTCTCCTCTTTACTTTTTTCTTGTATGTATTTAGTCTCCTATGATAGAATGCAAGCTCCCTGAGAACAGGGCCTGCTTTTCCTTTTGTCTTTTGTCTGTGCCCTTAGAATCTAGCATAGTAATCATAGCACACAGTAGATGTATAATAAATGCACATTTAAAAATATTGCTCTCCATTCTTCCATCTGTCTGACTATTAATAATCCTGTCTCCCTTTTATGCCTCTATTACCACTGCTGATTAATGAGATTTTTAAAAAAGAATATTTAAAATCCTTAGAAAAATGACTTTTCCCTTAAGGAGTGGGACTTGGATGGCTTCCTCTGACTTTACCCCAAGGTTGTTCGCCATAAGAGTCCTTGATCTTTTTTTGTATGAGTCATGTACCTCTTTATCAGTCTGGTGAAGCCTATGCTTTTAAATACATAGAATAAAATATTTAGGATTATAAGAAGTGAATAATACTAAAACATAATTAATATACTAAAGAATCAAGTTCTTAGATGGTGAAGAAAAGCAATACCTATCACTAGACTTCTTGACCAATAAACTCAGTTTTCTCTAACCAATTAGGAATAGATGAGCTGAAGCCTTTTATCATTGGAGGTGACTACAGCTTTTTGAAGCACTGTTCCAACATGCATTCCTTGCCCCTTCTTCTTTCAATGCTTTTTTCCCCCCAGATGCCTTTCTCCTCTGCTATTACTGACTTCATACCTCCCTGTTCAATGGCTTAATGAGTACACTGACTCATTTTTAGTTAAAATAAAAAGTACCTGTCTTTTTCATTAAAATCACAACTTCTAAAATTTCCCCAAACTGAAGTCCTCTCTAAAATACAAAATATTTATGTGGTTTATCACTGTCTTAGTTTTATTCTCTTTAATTGTAAAACATGCACATGCATGCACACGCACATACACATATATACACATATATATACATATATACATACATATATATATATATATTAGGGAGCAGTACCCATTATTCTTTTCAACTTTGGAGTTTTCAATACAATAGCTTGGTGTCTTTGAAACTGTGTTTTTATATTATCTTTTTATTTTCTCTCTTCATTGTTTGACTTCCTCTCTGAGTTCCTCTCTAACTTCCTCTGACTTTTTCACTGTTCCCAAGTCCAACCTTGATGACAAAGAGGTTCAAGTCCTCAGATTTATACCACTGATCATTTTCTTTCCAAAACTGCCCAAAATCCTATCTGGAAATGCTTTTTAGACACTTATGTTAGGAATATATATCAAAACATGGTTATTTCTATTTGTATTAGACTTCAAAGTGTTCATCAGTAATAAAAGCAATATCTCACTTTATTTGACAATCAATATATCTCTTCCTTTTCACAATACCCATTTCTACTTCTTTTATCATGAACTGCCCCTTAGAAAAAGAGCTTGAAAGTGGCAGAATATCTTATATAAGACATTCAGTCANACATACATATATATGTATATATATATATTAGGGAGCAGTACCCATTATTCTTTTCAACTTCGGAGTTTTCAATACAATAGCTTGGTGTCTTTGAAACTGTGTTTTTATATTATCTTTTTATTTTCTCTCTTCATTGTTTGACTTCCTCTCTGAGTTCCTCTCTAACTTCCTCTGACTTTTTCACTGTTCCCAAGTCCAACCTTGATGACAAAGAGGTTCAAGTCCTCAGATTTATACCACTGATCATTTTCTTTCCAAAACTGCCCAAAATCCTATCTGGAAATGCTTTTTAGACACTTATGTTAGGAATATATATCAAAACATGGTTATTTCTATTTGTATTAGACTTCAAAGTGTTCATCAGTAATAAAAGCAATATCTCACTTTATTTGACAATCAATATATCTCTTCCTTTTCACAATACCCATTTCTACTTCTTTTATCATGAACTGCCCCTTAGAAAAAGAGCTTGAAAGTGGCAGAATATCTTATATAAGACATTCAGTCAACAAACATTTATTGAGTATCCACTATGTTCCAAGGATACAAAGAAAGGGAAAATATAATTCATGTTCACAGTCTAATATTCATCCAGAACATGAGGACAAACCTCTACCATATACATTTATTTGTTATTTTTAGCTCTATTTAAAGTTGCACAGTAGTTCCAGGATTTTGCAAAATTTCCCTAAACTTGATATATTTGTAGTAGCCTTTTTGGAAGTTTCCTAATTTTGAAAGACAAAGCACCTCACAAAGTCAGGATGGCCATTTTTCTTGCTGCCCTTATAACAATGACTGAACTGACAATGACACCGACACCCACAAACAACAACAACCTGGTGATAAGTTCCTTCATCAGCAAGTACTGAGATAGGATACATGGAAAACATTAGACTTCTCTCCCCAAAGGAAAAAAAAACTAGAACAAATTATATAGATTAGGAAGATTTGCTATGCAGTTAAATGAAAGTACAGATGTTCCATCTTGTGGTATTTGCTAGACTTAGTAATATAATATAGGAAGGATTTTTTTCATGAACAATTAACAAAAGTGTATACCAGAGATGTATTTTTAATAGTAAATGAAATCTTCAGTAAAATATTGTTTTATAAAAAAACTGTGCAAGGACTTCTAAAATAATGATTTTTGACTAGCGTAGAAAAATCTCAGGATTAGTTTACAGGGAGAGCAAGGAGTGTGAAAGTCATTTATAGAAGATATTGTAGTAAAAGAAGTTGTAGTTAGAAGTGCATAAACTGCTCCAGGATGGCCTTAATATAGTTAGCCTTAAAAAACTAAGAACTTAACATTTTTACACTTTATGATGAGTAGGGAAGTGACAATGAAAAATTTCTGTAATCATGCAGAGGGTCACTGGTTTTTCTCATGGCAAAATACTCATAAAGAGATATGGAATTCAAAGATGAATGAATCTTTCTTTTATTAAGATGTTCCAGATTTGTTGACCTCTTCTGTGATGTTGAATGGCTTGCAGTGTGTTAATTAGCAGATGCTTTGGGGAACAAAATAAACACACTAAATCTTTTCCCTTCAAGTCAAAGGATGATTTAATAAGAGGAAAAGTGAATATTTGGGGAAAGAAACTTGTAATAGTCATGTAGAAAAATTTTCAAAACTGGATATATTTGGAAACTTTCCTATTGTTATTCTACCAGGTTATCAAAAATGATGTAGGTGTATCATATAAAAAAGTCTCCTACCTTCCCATTTAAATTGGGAAATGGTTTTTCTAGCTTGTTTAAAAATCTTCCAAAGTTTCAGTAAATTTTGGATGTTTTTTTAAAAAATATAAAACTATGAAACTTCTAATTTGTTTGCAGGAACTAGTTCTATAAGATAGGAATTTATTAAGTAAGTTTCAACAAAAAAATTTCAAAATTGGAAGATGGAATTTAAAAATGACTACCATGATTTTAGTGAGGATGGGGAATGATTCATGTATACACACTTAAGTTTAGTTTTTATAACTATTGAAATGTTATGGCTATTAAAATAAATTAAACTTAAAACTAGACCTACAAATTTCTGTATCATAAAATGTTAAACAGATATCAAAATATAACAAAGCATATTTAATAATGTTGTTTCTCACCAACAGTATCATTCTTCTATTGAGAATGAGTTTTTGTACCACTAGCAAAATTATTTTGAGGATTTCATTTTTACCTAAGCCTTCAAGATTTCAATTTTGTATAAATTTTACAAGTCGTAGTAAATTTATAGAACATACATATGTGGGACTATGTGATCAAGATTTTTTTTATAGATAAGGGTACATGACAAAAAGTTTGGAGACCACTATCCTAGATTTTATGTAAGATTTTATTTATTTAACAGGTTGCCTTTGACACACCTCCTCCTTCTGAGAAATCCTATACATAGCTTCGTTGGATTACCTCTTTGGATTATTCTTTTTCATCACCAGCAAGGTAGCCAAGCATCTGAATGGTCTCTCCCATACCTTCACTCACTGAAAGTGGAACTAAGTTTCAAAGACCTCAGAAAAGAAGTAGAAGTGAGCATCCTAAATCAGCCTGTTGATGAGATATCCTGCCTCCTCAGCAATACCCTAAATACTTAAGGGCTACTCTTTCTTCTTTGACACCTAACCTAACAAATACTTGTAATATGGGGTTGAAGGAGACTTTTTCTGGCTGAAAATTGATTTTTTTTCATGCTTCAAGTCCAGAACCTAGACTTGAATGAGTCTGTTGTATTGTAGACTTTCTAGTATTGTCTTAGGGGATTTTTGCCCAAGTAGAGGTGGACCATGGTCTTGTCTAGATTGGTTTATCATAAATTAGGGATTAATTTGGCTCTACTGCTAATGCCAAGACAATAATTGTTCTGTCTGCCCACCACCCTTTCTTATAGCCACAGGGGAGGAGTCAAGGATAATCTTTTTGGGGTTAAATTTCACCCAATCTCTCATAGAAGAGCAGCTCAATCCCTATGTTGAGTAGTGGGAACACTTGAACTTTATAGGAGTCATTATAGTGAAATTTGGAGAAATCTGACCTATTCTTGGGAACTGGACATTATTAGATTGCTTATGGAGCTAGAATAGGGTGGGAAGCCCTGAGTATAGATAGCAGGGAAAAAAAAGTACATAATTTTCTCCCTTAAATTTCTTTCATTGAGTTGGGAAAACAGGTTAAACTTCATAGTTTGGTAGGAAAGTGGTTAAGAAATACAAATCTAACTTTTTTTTTACAGTTTATGCTAAATGCTTCAATATGATGCTATGCATGTTTGTGTTCAAAATTGGTGTTAAAGAAGCAGAGTTATCACAATCAATCATTTTAGTGCCTACTATGTGCTGTATCTTATATACCCCTTCATTTGTACTTGGGGGTTCTTAGAATTTTCTCTACTTTGACCAAAGATAACTACTAACAAATATTTTGACACTAGATAAAGCCTTTTCCTGAGATTCTTAATGTTTTATTGTAAAAAAAATGTTGGCTTCTTTTGGCTTGGACTCATGGGATGGTCTATATACTTCTTCTCCAACCCCACCCCCTTTAATTTTTTTCAGAGGGAAAGATTCACCAGGCTTAGGAGTTTGGCTAAGGTTCAGAAATATTTATTGGGTTAGTTGGTATGAAGTAACCCACTCTGCCCCCCAGAGCCCTAAAGTCATAAAAATTGATTTATGAGCCAGAATGCCAATTTATTAATTTATAGGGAGATAGTCTTAGAGAGGGAACTGATCCCAGAAATTCTCATAGCATACTTGTTCTGGGGCAAGGGATCATAGAACTAGAACAAAGGAACTAACTTCATAAGGGAAGCTTTTGTGGATTTGTTTTAGTCTAGGAAGATTCCCTTCCAAAGACCTGGGCCCTGATGTTTAAAGTGAGAGTACCTTCTCTCCTGATGGGTATTGGAGAGAAAGTGACAAATTCTCAATCTCTAATTCTGTCGCCAATGTTTCTAACCGATTACTCAGACATTTTGAGCTTACACATCTTCCCCCATCAAGTACCAACAATTAAATACCAGTTTTTCCCCTGATTATAATTTGTTACACACTAGTGACATTTTTTGCTGACTGCTTCCTCATCATTTTGACCCTCAAAGCAAACTATTTCCAATTCAGAGTTAAGAATCTTTTCTAGGCTTATTTCAGAGAAGAAAAATATCTTTGTCCAGAGTGAACACTCTTGTCTGTTCCCCTGATTATTTAACTTTGCCAAGATTTTAATTGTCAGAACTATTTCCTACTGTGGAAGGTAGACACTTATCATTCTAGTTCAAAAATGTGGTGAAGAGGAAGTGTTCTTATGAGGAAGGGTGGGCAGTTTAGCTGAAGACAAGAGCTGAAAATGGAGGAGCCACAACCTCGTGACCAGCAAAAGTAGAAACTTGAGACTGTAATAAGATTTTTCCCATTAGAGACCAGAGGGAAAAAAAAGATCGACAGGAGGAGAATGAAGTTGGATGTCAATGTGCCTGAAGCATTGGGGAAATATTTGTATTGCCTCTCCATATGTATGCATAGACTTCAGATAAATCCAACCTATGGCCTTTCCACATTAGTCCTCCACATATATGCCTTTTTGAGATGTATTTCTTATTAATTCATTCTTCTGGTGGTTTGATTTGTTAGAGAATATATAACAAGAGTTTGTGAGTGAAATGCTTAGTTATTACTAAAAAAAATCAACAAAACAAAACCCAAAGCTAAATTTTTATCTCATTAAATACCTTTTGCAATGAATTATTTTTGTCTTCTGGCTGATTACTAAAGATAATCATATCAATGCAGACTTATAAGCTATTGCTTTGAATAGATAATTACACAAAGCCTTAAACATCAGGACTGCTTGTTTGTGGGTGAATGGGAGTGAATGGTGACCTTACACATGAAGTATATGTATTTTACTTAACTTTGAGCAAACTTAGTTTGCCTAACATGGAGATTGTTGTGTCCTGTATTATACGAGAGGGATAACTTTGTTGATGCATTAGCTTCATTAAAAAAAAAAGTAATGAGACGGAACTGGTAGCTCTTAATTCCATCATCTTTCTGCTATTCTCTTAACTCTAAGGTTGGCAAGGCTTGAACTCCTGGTTCTCATGAAGATCACCTTTGAAACTGAAGATGAACAAATACAGAACAAAAACAATTACCTTCACCCTGCCCATTTGAGCTAGAGTAAAAGAGATAAGCAGGGGAGGGAGTGTCCATCTTCTCTCTTCTCTCCTGGGTCCACATTTTGGGCATAGCAGCTAGGAACACAGCTGAGAAGATAGTGAGAGAAGAGAGCAACCAGCTTGGTCACATCAGTTTTAAAGATGCAAGTATCCAATTAAAGGAGGCTATGTACCAAATTTGTGGTCAGAGATGTAAAGGGATCCACCTTAGGCAAACTAGGCATGCTCAAAGGGATCCTCTTCCCTTTCTTCCCCCTCCCTGGATTTTATATCTGGGGAATATATTTTGAATTTTAAAGCTCCAATGGGAAACTTGGCAAGCTTTGAGGACATCTCTCACCACAATCTTTAGCCTCTAGAAGAAATTTTTTTCTTTTTCTTTTTTTTTTTTTTTTTTGCTAGTAGCAAGAAGGATGTGTTCTTCCTCCTCCCAAATCCCTGGTGGTGAGAAATGGACTCCTTAATTCATTCCTAATCTTTGTGAAAAATAAAAGGACAAAACTCAGGATTACTTACATTTCTTCTCTGAGTTTCCATTACAGTTCCCTCATGAAATCACAAAATCTAGTTACTCTCTATTAACCAGCAACCTGAACTTTGGGCACAGATAAACTAACTTTAAAGTGTCCAAAACTTCTCCCTTGATCCCTAAAGCATCCAGACCTTCTCCTTTGAACATTTGGCAGCCTGAGCATTTTTCCAGATTATGTGTCAATACAATTTTTCATATTTTTGGACATTTTTCAGTCCATGTTCTTCTGCCCCTCATCCTTCCACAAGAAGGCAGGCAATATGATAGAGGTTGCATGTATATTATCATATAATGCATATTTCCATATTTGGTGAGCTGTGAAACAAAATATATTGCTTACACTAGAGAAAAATTCATTAAGGAAATAAAGAATGGTATGTTTCAATCTGCATTCAGACTCCCTCTGTTCCTTCTGTGGTAGTAGATAACTTTTTTTTTTTGTCATCAGTCCCTTGGACTTGCCCTGGATTTTTGCCTTATCAATAGCAGTTAAGTCATTCACAACTGATCATCGTACATTATTGTTATGGTGTACAACATTCTCCTGGTTCTGATTACTTTGCATCACTTCACATGTCTTTCCAGGTTTTTTGTGATCATCTTCTTTGTCATTTCTTATGGCCTAGTAATATTCCATCACCATAATATATCACAAATTGTTCAGCTAATTCCCCAACTGATGGATGTTCCTTCAGTTTCCAGTTCTTTGCCATCACAAAAAGAGCTACTCTAAATTTTGCACAGGGAGGTTCCTTTCCATTATCTTTAATCTCTTTGGGATACATATCTAGGAGGGGACAAGGATCTTCAGAGCTCATATGAAGTATACAAGTAACAAATGAGGAGCTATATAATGGATATAGGCATTATATCCTGTTAACATTCACTGTTAATCAGTAAGAGAACTGGTTTAGTGTAGGGGTAAGAGCTTTTTATGGACCTTGAGTCAAGTACCTGTTTTCAAGTCCTAGCTCCAATGGTTACTAGCTTTGTGACCTCAGGAAAGTTTTAAAATCTCTGAACCTCAATAATTTCATCTGTAAAATGGGGTTAATGCCAATAAAACCTAAAAGCCACTTTGTAAGGATATGAAATCCGAATTATTATAATGCTATTTTATTATGTTCTAAATACACTGAGTGATTAACTGAATTTTTTTAAAAGATGCTCAACACAAAGGAAATTTAGAAGGAAATATAAGCAGGACAGATTTGAAAGCAATAAGTACTTAAAGCTAATTGTACATAGTAAAGAGTTGTGGTCACAATCTTTTTGTTTTCAGCTTTATATTGAAATCTTGCTTTCTCTCACCTTTAAAATAATAGTAAATATTTAAAAAAGACATTTAAAGTTTAAAAAACCTTTAAAAGAATATATAATTGGGACATCAAAGAAAATTTAATTCAACAAACATTTGAAGCAGGTTACAGGATAACTATAAGAATGTAACACATTCCTGTGCTGAAGGTAAGAAGCTGAAGTTCTTGAGAGAAGCTAAGGACAATAAAAAGTTTTTTAAAATCTATCTTGGGAGAGAAAGGAAGGTCAAAGAAGGAATAATACCTTTTTTTGGGTTGATAGGATGATGATAGCTAACAATAGAGATGATAGAGCTTCTCAATCCTTACTATTTTTGTTATCTCTACAAAGGAGAATGATCTTTATTTTCAAAGTGACAATAAAAATGATTCACAGAAATGGCACTCAACAAAAAAGTAAGGAGATAGCATCTTTGATAAATTCAAATCATCCGACCCAGATAAATTCTATACTTGGGTCTAAAAGAACTGGATTACTAAACCACTGTCAGCTATATTTGAAATATTGTAGAAAATGAGTTCAGCCACAGGATTGGAAAAGGGCAAATGTTCCAATGTTCAAGAAGAGAAGAGAACAGAGTATAGACTATAATTTATAGACTACAATTTATAATCCGTCTTGACTGGAATAATTCTAGAATGGATTGTGAGATGGTTGATGCAAGTCTGGGAAGGAAGGTTGAAATACCAAAAAGTTACCATAACCTCATCAAGAACAGGTCATTCCAGATTAACATAATTTCATTTCATTTTTTGACAGGCTAAATTTAACACTTAATAGGAATTCTGGACATTTAGCTTATCTAGATTTTTAACAACCTTTTGATAAAATATATTATTTTTGTGAAGATGGAAATATATAGATTAAATAATACAATCCAATGAACTGAGAACTTGGATGACTGGACTCAAGTAGTTTTTAAGGATTTAATGTCAATGTGTTTGGGCCAAACTGTTAGTACAGTACTTGAGGGATTTGGGCTGGGGGTATTGGTCCATTGCTTTTTCAGCTTTCCTACCCTTTTAATTTTTTCACTACTTTCCCCAGAATTCCTAGCCTTGTTTCATGAAATTTCTCTCCAAACAAGAGAATAACATAGTGAGAGTAGTGGTAATTATTCCTATCTTTACATAAATGATGGAATATAGTTTTGCCTTTTCCTTGTAATGCTTACTAGTCTATACTGTAAATGTTTGATTCCTACAATTGGATTGTTTTTTTACTATAGTTCAACTTATTTTGTATTTTATGGAAGTTCCTTACCTTCCTCTCTCATGCCATTGTGTGTCTTATATACTTACTAGAATTCTGTCCTCTCTTTCCTTTTAAGAGATTATCGAGAATAGATTTAGAGCCTACTACTCATATGTTTTTATTTCACAAGAGCCCTCTGGCATAAGGGAATCCCTTCGAGGAGGACAAAAGGAAGATTCCATTTGAATCTTGCTTTCTAAGACTGGGCTAATAGTGCCTATGTCTCCACTAGAGACACAACTGTTAAAAAAAGAACATTCCTTTATAGGGACTGGTTAATGTCTGAGTTGAAAGGCCCATGAGTTAGCCAGAGACATCAGGAAAAGTAAATCCCTTAATGGGTTCATTTGTCATATAACAATGAGGTCCAGTTTAATCCTCAAGTTTTATTGACAAATAATAATAATAGGCAAGAGTAGGAGAAAAGAAGAAGGGACCCAAGATATGAGTCAGACATAGTCATATTGACATAGAATAAAACTCTCCTAGGAGTGGCACTGTATTGAAGAGCAAAAGGGCACATGCCCATTCAAGCGGTCCATTCAGGTGGGAAAGCTTGGACCCTGAGTAGCAGCATGCTCCCAGGATTTAGAGATGTATTCCCAGGGAGGGAAGATCTGTTCTCAACTATCCTTCTGAGAGTGGGATACCTAAATTTCAATCTTAATGGCTGCCTGGAGTGGGTTGATATGCATGTCAAGGTTCAGAGCATATAGGGAAAGAAAAATAAACCAGTATTGGCAAGATATTGTTTTTGGACACCCAGATATATTAACCTAAAAATATTACTATCAGTATTTTTCCATGGCTTAATTTTATAGTGGTGATTTCCATGCAAAGATTCTATGACCCACAACTTTCTTTAAGGGTAAGCTTCCTTTACCATATAGTGTTAGTCTCAAGACCATCAGACATTATTTTACCACAATGTTTCTATGTAATATTTTTCATAGAGTCACAGAATATTAGAGCTGAAATGAACTTTACTTATCATTTAGTATAACCTTTTTATTTATTAGAAGAAGAAACCAAGGCTCAAAGATATTTAGTATATAGCATCTGGACCCCACTCACAAGTGGGATTTTCAAAATAGCTACTATTTTGAGATACTTTTTGGGTCAACATTATTCAAAACCACAACTCACAAGGCTCTATCATTTTTATTTTTACTGACCAGCTAAAGGACATAGTTCAAAATAAGACATTTAGTCTAACAGCATACAAAATAAAGAAAATAAGAAAAGGCACACATGGAAAAAAGTCTCCTGAAATTACCTTCCTAACCATTGGTGAGGGCACATGTACTAAACATGTATGAACATTAAACACACATGAAGACCCATATGTCAGAATGGCCATGGGATAGGGATAGGGTATACATGTAGAAATAGGGGTAGCCAGGACAATTCATACTTTAGTGCTACAAAGTTATTGAGGACCTCTGATAATGGCATCACTCTCTGCTGGGTATTACATTACTGTCTTTTTCCAAGTATATTTTCTCTTCTGAGTATATTATCTTTGCTGGGCATTACCTTTATTCTGGACATTTTCATGTTCTTTCATGTGACTTTTTTTGGTATTTGTTTTAGGCTCATGCAGAACTTCAGCTATCTACACTCTTTAAGATCAGCTGCTGTTCTCTACTATGATGTATCTCAGTAGGTAGCTCAACTGGGATGCTGTGGCTATAAAGTCTCCCTAATAAAAGCTATAGCTTTAAAAATCAATAACCATGGGTTGTTACAAGTATCAAAGGGTCACCAAGCCTAGTTATGCACTTGTCAATAAAAGTTAGGCGAATACTCCTCAGCTGAACCAGCAACAGACAGTTAAAAGAATAGTCTCAATGCCTATGGTCCCAGACAACTTGCCTTTGCAATCTGTAGTCTTCCGGTGCCTTTCAAATCTATTTTGGTGATTCTACTTAAAAAACAAACAAACACAAAACAAAAACCTAAATAAACATTCAGACTATAAGGACTGGGTTGCCAGGGTGAGCTTCACTCCTAAGATGATATTGAATTGACAAGCAAATAAAGTTAGGTCAAGAGCAAAAGCTAAATGAAGTCAAAGCTTTTGGCTTCCAGTCTTGTCTATGTTCCTCTTTTTTACTATGAGTTTCTGCCAGCAACACAACTTCGTTGGTCATTTTTTGTTTACTTTGATTCAACATAGATCTGAATTTCTTTGTGCACAAAAGTGTTACCTCTCTACATATGATTTGCTTAAGGACACACAGGACATTAGTGTCAGAGTCTAGACCAGACCTCAGTTCTCCCAGTTATAAATTCTTCAACTTCTGATGGTATTTTCTATTTTATTCTGTTAACTAAATGATTGCATTATTTTTCTCCTATCTTGTACTAACACTTTTTGTTCATAACAAGGTTAAAAAAGAATTTTTTACCACCTTCATATTTGGGTAGCAAATCCCTAGTGTTTACTTTTTAAGATGTTGTATACATTAAGTTGCAAATAGCTTAGTTTGCACAAAATAAATTGATCCTGTGTTGCTGAGATTAGCAAAAAAAAACCAAACCAACAAAAAACAACTCTTAGCCCAAGAGTCAATGTGGCCATTCTATTTCAGAGAAAGAGTTTAAATTAAAATAGAGACAAAATTGGCAACTATGTTAAAAATCTGGCCTGTCCTTTTTAGACAGAGAAAATCAGAGTGAATTGTTTTAAAGGAAATTGAATTCTAAACACATTTTTATTAGACAAACTGATTTACTGCTTGATTGTTTTTGCTAATTAGATATTTCATAAAGACATCTCCCTAAGATGTAAAATCTCCAACCTGAAAGGGATTTTGAGATGGCATGTAACCCTCTGAACCAAATAGGACTCTTTCCAAACAATCCAAGTCAGACAATTATTTTTTTTTAAAGAAATTTCATGACCTTTCTCAGTCTGTTATATGTCTTGCTCTAAGAAGCTGGTTCTGGCATCCTTGCAAAAGTTTAGAGAGTGGAAGAGAATGGGATGGAAAGACCTCTTAGGAAGCAATTATAGTAGCTGAGGTTTGTAATAATCAATCTTAAGCATTTTAAAGAACTTACAAGGAATTTTCCATAAGGAGAAAAGAAAAATGAAAAAAAGCCTTTGCTCTTATGAGATCTACGTTATTTTAGGAGAGATTAAGGATTACATAGGTAGATTTAGAATAGGTAAATTGGAGGGGGAGTCAGCTACCAGACATCAGGAAAGCCCTCTCAGAGTATGTGACTGAATTGAGAAGGAAACTAAGGATTCTAAGAAAGTGGTTTCCAAATTTTTCTGAGGTGTAAGAACATTTTGAACATGTACTCCATGTGTGTGCATATTTACTTATTGATAAATGACATATGTGCATTACTATGCTAATAATTATGTGTACAATAAAACTTGCACAACAATTAGACATTTAGAAAGGAATGTCTGAGAGAATAATGAGGAGCAGAGGGATGGAAGATTATAATAAGAATAAAGGACTCATTTAGGAGAAGTGAGGAATAGGGATAGATGAAATGGTGATTATTTGTTTGGATAAGGGAATTTCAAGATTTTCGAATATAGTAGTAGACTCACTTGTGGATAATGGCAAGATATCTGTGTGTAGTTGAGTTGGATATAGGTCATGGGAGTAGGAGAGGATGAGAGAATGAGCAACATGTTGATGCTCTTTAGCAGTTGAGATACAAATAAGTAAAAGAAGCACAATTCCTGCCTTCAAGGAATATACACTCTAATGGTAGAAGACAATGTGCACAAAAGGAAACTAGAAAGTGGGGAAGTCACATCAAAGAGTACCTTACTTGGGGGCATCATGTTCCATGAAGTTGAAACCAAACAGAGATATAAATGACAAGTGGAGAATGAGCTAGAAAGTCTGAATTCTGTCCTCTCTAAAGAAAAACTGTGGATGGAGTTTAGAACTCACCCTTCACTTCTCTAGTCAATAGGGAAAGGAAGCTGAGGGAGTTGGAAAGGTGATGAGTATTCAAAGCCAAGTCAGTAGTATCATGGGGAGATCTGAAGTGATCAGCTTATCCTGGGAGGTGAAGATAGAAGGTGGAGGTTGGACATCAGAGGAAGAGAATTTGCTGAGTGCAGATGACAAACACCAACAAATATATTAAAATAACCCCAGAAAATGATTGCACATGACACCAGGAATATCAATAGCCCAGTGTGACACACAGTAGGCACTTAATGTTTATTGATTTATATAGACTAAATCTCATGTATATAGCTTACTCTTTTATAAGATACATTTAACATAGTAGTTCTAAGTCTTCCCTATTGATTCTATTTTCTTCAGAACCTGTTTCTATTCTTTCTCTTTTTTATATTTTCTAGTGTTTCATTGCTATTCATTTCTTCTCTTCCTCCATTTTTGGGTATCAGCATTATTATTCCCCTAATTTCCCCTCTCTATATATCCATCCCCAAGAAAAAATTAAAAGCTATCCTTGTAACAGCTAAATATAGTCAATTAAAATATTTCCAAACAATAGTCATGTCTGAAAATATATTTCCATCCTTCACCTTTAATAGGTCATTCCCTTGCCAAGATGCAAGGTTAGTTCTTGGTCACCTAGAGTCGCCACTGTCTGTTGCATTGAATACAATTCTGAAGTCTTTTATAGTTTCCTTTGACAATAATATGATTAAATTGTTTTCTTGGTTCTGCTCCTTTCTCTCTGCATCATACAAGCTCATACACATCCTCACAGGTTTCTCTGAATATGACCCTTTCGTTGTTTCTTATGCTCCAATAGCTTTTCAATTTTATATACTCAAAATTGTCCATTTTATCTTCCATGTTATTCTTTATCACTTGTTTGATTTAAAATTCTTCTTTACATAGTTGTGAATAGTATTTCCTTTTTTTTGCTACCTTAGTTTGTTTATGATATGACCTTTTATATTTAGGTTATATATCCAGTTTTCTTTCAAATGTTAGAAAAGAAGGGAGATTGAACTTGGTACTAGTGATTCTCCTAAAAATGATATTATGGCAGTGAAATGTCTAGTATCTGAAACTCTGATCTTGGGGTTGGTCATTTAGGTGAAGAACAGGAACTGGAGGTCTGATCCTGGAGGCCAGTAGCCAGAGGCCAGGTGCTTGAGCCTCTGGTCTAAGGTGTAAAGGATCTGGTTTTTGAGACTTAATTATCATAAGGAAGGGCCTTTATTAGGATGGTGACAGTGGAGAGGAGAAGAGGAAATCTGGAACTGGCAGAGACCCAAAAGGCCATCTAATTCATCAATCCCCCCTCTTTTATCCATTTTTTGATGAGTAAGATGAGGTTCACCAATGTTTAGTAACTTGGTCAGGATCACATAAGTAGTAGTAAAAGTAGGAGGCATCATTTGAACCCAGGTCCTCTGACTTAAGAGCCAATGCTCTTCCTACTTGGATCCTGGAAGACCTGACTTCTGACACATACTGCCACTGTGACCCTGGGCAAGCCATTTAATCTTCCTATGCTCTAGGTAATTTTCTAAGAGTCTAAGTTATAAGTACAGTGCTGTCCTGATACGGTGCTAGGCTGATAAAGAGAATTTTCTCATATGGGAGTTCTCTATAACCAATGAAATCATAGATCCAATCCTTATCTCTAATATCTGTGAAAAGTGGCATAGAAGACAAGTGGGCTGGTCTTGTATTTGAGACACCATAAAACAACATGGTAGGCATTACATAGATACCTTGAGATATTAGAAAAAAATAGAAGATTTCCAGGTCATTGGAAAGAAGGATTAGAGTTCAAACAGGTGATCTCAGAGGTCTGTGATTTTTGTCATCCTTATTTATGAAAATAAATGGATATAAGTTCCCTGGAATGGCAATTTGGGGAGGAACTACATTATGCATTAATGGAGACAGAACTCATAAAGAAAAAATGTGATATTTATCAATCATTAAGCATTTATTAAACTTCTTTCATGTGCCAGGCCTTTTCCTAGGCATTGCGGATATAAAGACAAAGGATAAAAATTTTTTTTAAATCTAGAAGCTTACATCCTAATGGAGAAGATAATAAATACACATTTAAGTAAGAGAGAATAAATATAAGGAGAAGAAATAAATATAAATATAAGGTAATTTTGGAGATAAGGCACCAGTAGAAGGTGGGGTCAAGAAGACTTCATGTAGAAGGCAGTACCTGAGCTGCATTATTAAAGTAGTATTGAGAGTTTACTCAAATAAGATCAACAATCTGGTATTAGGGCAGATGTTCTTATCTGTTAACTTCTATAGTTAATGAGTAGGTTGAAACTGGTGAACTACCTTGGGGAGTAAAAAAAAAAAAATTCAGACCAAGGCATTTTCTTTGCTAAAATCTCTTTTTGCTTGATAATTCACTCAATACATAAATCTATGGGGAGTTCATAGGATTTCTAGGATAGAATAAGAAACCACTGCCTTATTCCTTATACTACTAGACCAGGATATATTGCTTATTTCCAAATTCTAATGAGCACAAGATAGTTGTTTCCTAATTTAATTCACATTGAGACCAATGGAGATTTATTAAATTGAAAGCAGAATAGAGTACTTAATATACAATCTACCTTACTGAAATATAAGTGACTTTTTCCTTGTTAATAAAATGGGTTTTTAAGAATTTATATTTAAATTTGGGGCAGTATTAAATGATTCATTTTCAGATAAGACACTTTTTTGACTAGATACAACTAAAATACATTATGGAGAGATTTTTGTTTTCAAAATAAAAAATAATTATATATCCTTGGTTGTATAGTCTTTCTGGTTTTCCTTTTTGCCAACCAAATTGAGACTCAATGACTCAATTTCAATCAGGTAGATTTCGTTCTGAGATTATTTTCTAGCTTATTTAGGAATTTTAATAGCAGTGGTTGCTATTCTAGGAAATGTATCTCTGAGTAAGCTATAATGCTATTCATATACATAAATTATTTACATCACAGTGCAACTAGATCAGCAATGAAAACATCATCAAGAAAGCTTAAACTCGTATTTGCTATTCAGGAACTTTTCTTGAAATTCAATAATTTAAATATCTTTGTAAATATTTTTTATCAAAGCTCAAGAATCTCATAAAAAAGAAAAGTAATGAATAAAATACTTTAAATTTAAAGTCTTTGCATGTGAAAATATATGTAAACATTACTGAAATAATAACAATTACAATCTGTGTCCACTTCTAATTGCTGTCCTGTCTTTTAGGTCATATTGTATAATTTGATGAGCATTAGAGTTGTGAAAGGAGACAGTTGTACTAGAAGGTGTGATTGATGTGGAGTTCTGACTTGGGTTCAAATCACAACACTACCATTTACTATTGCATGACCTTCCTCAAGACGTTTAGCCTTTCTGTTCCTTCATTTTTTCAAAATTGGGGTTTAAGTTAGTTTGGTGGAATAAAGCACTTGCTCTGGAGTAAGGGGATCTCAGATCAAATCCTGATTCTTCCATTTACTATGTTTATGGTCTTGGGTAAATTACGTAAACTTTCTGGACTTGAGTTTCTTATCCGTAAAAGGGAGTGAAGGGGATCTGGTTCTAGAGCTATAAGACCTCTAATTATTTGACTTGATGACCTCTAATGTTCTCTCCAACTCAAAAGAAGAGACTCACAGGATTTAAGAGTTAAAAGGCATTGCAGCTGTCTTCTTATCCAATCCAAATCTACAACTCTTATTCAGAAGATCTAGGTTCACATCTCCACTTTTAACCGCCTTTATTATTTAAGTGAAGATATGATGAAGCATGATCCTTGATATTACCAGTGAGGTTGAAGAGAAAAGGGTGAGTACAAGAAACATTTTGAGGGAAGAAAAGATAGGACTGATTGATGAAAGGAAAGAAAGAATCAAAGATGATTCAAAGGTTCTAGCCTAGAAGACTAGAACAATAGTAATACCATTTATTGACATGGAAAGGGGTGCTAGTTTGCAGGCAAAGATAATTTAATTTTTGACACAATAAGTTTCTAATAACAGTGGGACATAAAACAAATGTTCTGTAGGCTATTGAAGACAGAACCAGAGAGAATTTATAGACTAGAAAGAGGATAATCTGTTATAATGGATAGGATTCTTAATTGATATGTCAGGAGACCTGATTTTAATTCTAATTTCTCCCCTAATTTGCTGATCCCTATTCGACAAGTCACATATTATTTTTGGTCTTTAGTTTCTTAAATCATAAAACAGGATGTATGTCCTGAATCTATGTACAGAATTGTTAGAGACATGCATGGGAGTCTGGTGATGAGTGGTTGGATTTGAGGGCTGTTGTAGCCATGGAAAGTGAAACTCAGCCTGCAAAAGAGACTAGAGAGAGGCTAGAGAGAGAGAGAGTGAGATAAGGAGGACAGGAAAGATTGGGTCCAGTATGCCTGAGAAGGACCAAGCAGAAGAATCATGATACCATGACTGGGGGCTATGATCTTTGTTTATTGTGACAAAGAGAAAGACTTTTATAGTGAGTAAAATATCAAGCATTACAACATTCTTAGGGGGGTGTTACTTTCCCACATGATGATGTTTATGAAAATGACTTCATACATGGACTTTACCAGGGTTGTTATTAAAGACATAAGCAAGTTGAGAAACAGTGATTGTTAATCTATTCTTGGGGAAAGGCAAGTTTGGTACTTTGCTCTTCAGAATGCGGGGGGGGGGGGGACTTGGGGTTTAAAGATAACCTTTGGCCGAGAGCATCAGTGCCTTTGTGTCAGAGATTGGGACCTTGCCAGCAGTCTCAGGCAAGCATGGCTGCTTTCCTCACTGAGGCTCTCACAGAATATTATAAAACACAATCAAAAGAAAAAGGAAAAATTTTAGCATCTTTTTGTGGTTTGCCATCAACTACAAGTAACAGAAATATACAATGAAATAAAAAGAGTACCTTTTATGCATATGGATTGAAGATGAGAATCAAAAATATTCCTCTTATAGCAATGTATTCAGACAAAATCTTCAAGTTTATTTAAGGCAGTAGAAAAAATAAGTAGATGGTAGAAGTGGATGGTAAAGAACTTTTACTGCAAGCATTAGTTTGTTCAATTCAAAAACTGAATTCTGCTGCATAATATTAAAATTAATGGAGAAATGGCCAGTGAAGATGAAGACACAGAAGCTAAATACCCTGATATTTTAAAGAAAATAATCTGAAAATTGCCTATTCATGTCTCTTGCCCATTTTCAGATAAAAAAATCAAAAGTATCAATAAGCACATGAGAAAGTGTTCTAAATCTCTAATAATTAGAGAAATGCAAATCAAAACAACTCTGAGGTATCACCTCACACCTATCAGATTGGCTAAAATGAAAGAAGGGGAGAGTAATGAATGCTGGAAGGAATGTGACAAAACTGGGACATTAATGCATTGCTGGTGGAGTTGTGAACTGATCCAACCATTCTGGCTGGCAATTTGGAACCATGCTCATAGGGTTATAAAAGAATGCCTGCCCTTTGATCCAGCCATACCATTGTTGGGTTTGTACCCCAAAGAGATCATAGATAAACAGACTTGTATGAAAATATTAATAGCTGTGCTTTTTGTGGTGGCAAAAAACTGGAAAAGGAGGGTATTGTCCTTCAATTGGGGAATGGCTGAACAAATTGTGGTATATGCTGGTGATGGAATACTATTGTGCTCAAAGGAATAATAAACTGGAGGAATTCCATGTGAACTAGAAAGACCTCCAGTAATTGATGCAGAGTGAAAGGAGCAGAGTCAGAAGAACATTGTACACAGAGACTAATACACTGTTGTAAAATAGAATGTAATGGACTTCTGTAATAGCAGCAATGTAATGACCCAAGACAATTCTGAGGGATTTATGGAAAAGAATGCTACCCACATTTAGAGGAAGAACTACAGTAGTGGAAACAGAAGAAAAACAACTGCTTGAACACACTGGTTGAGGTGGACATGATTGGGGATATAGACTTGAAACTACCAAACAATGCAAATATCAACAATTTGGAAATAGGTCTTGATCAATGACACATGTTAAAACAAGTGGAAATACGCATCAGCCATGGGGGGAGCTCGGGGGGGGGGGTGAAGGGGAAAGTAAGAGCATGAATTATGTAACCATGTTAACTTTTCTAAAAAATAAATATTAATAAATATTTAAAAAAAAGAAAATAATCAAAGAAGGTAGATGCAATTGGATGGGAATATTACTCTGGGAAATGATGCCTTCTTGAACTTATATTTCTAAGAATGAAAAAACTCAACTTTTATTTAAAATGTCTAAAAATTGCCCAATACCTTTATTGGAAATTAACACAAAAGTGTCCGGGTCCAGCCGGACACAACCGTGGGGTTCGTGAAACAGCAACCTAAGAGAACATAGAGGAGAGAGGAGAGACCAAGCATGGAAGAAAGACAAGAGAGTCTAGTGATGTCAAGGCTCGTTTATTGCTGGTACGGGGCAAGAATATATATGTTCGGGGTGAGGGGGCTGGCGGTCGGGATGAAGGGAGAAGGGGGCTGGTAGTTACGAGGAAGGAACGCGGAAAGGAACATGCAGTTATGTGGAAAGTCTGGAGGAGGTTTTGCAATTATGTCCCTGCCCAAGCGGGGCTCATGATCCGTATCCTTCTCCTTGAAGAGTTACTATTTTTATTTTATAGTCTTGGCTCCTAACAATTCCCCCTTTCTTTATTTTTAAATGAAGGGCATGATAACTAAGTGCACTCCTTTTGACCGTTGTTTCCTCCAAGTCTATTTCAATACCATATTTCTCAAAGCACCTTGTGTTTCCAGGTTGATCCACAGATGAGATTCGCAGCGACGGCCCCTGTCTTAGGCTACACAGGGGGAGTTACTCGACCATCAAAGGTCGAGGACCTGTGCTATTCCCGTCATTGGGTTACCGCCCTGCTGGAAAAATGTAGACGAGTATCATGAGGATGTTCCGCATCCGCTATCTCAATACGATGGTATTGAACCATAGGAAACTTATTAAGGGCTGAGTCAACGTTTGATTTAATGAATTTGGTTAGACGTTGGAAGACCCAAGGGCCAAAAGTAAGAGCTAATAAAAGAATGAGAAGTGGTGTAATAATAGTAGGGATCAGAGTAGATAGCCAAGGGGAGCCTTTAAGGAGTGTATTGAACCATCCTTCTCGTGCCTCGGCCTCCCTCTTCCTCTGGGCTAATCTCTCTCGTAATTTTGTCATGGATTCTCGGGCAATACCGGTATGGTCTGCGTAAAAGCAGCATTCTTCTTTAAGCGCAGCACATAACCCGCCCTCTTTTAGGAATAAAAGGTCAAGCCCTCATCTATTCTGTAAGACAACCTCTGAGAGGGAGGTGAGAGATTTTTCTAGGGCTGTAACTGATTTTTCAATGTCCTCAAGGTCTGCAACAAGTGCTGTATGGAGAGATTGAAGATAGCGTGTTTCCACAAGAGCTGTGGTCCCGGTACTGATGCCGGCAGCTATTCCTCCGAGGCCTAGGAGGGTGATAATAGAGAAAGAACTTCTTGTTTATGCCGCAAGGCAAAGGGGTCGATTGTTGTTAAGGCATAGGGGCCATAATGATAAGTAATGCGGGGCCAAAGGGATATAAGGATACAGAATTCAGAGGAAAAATTGAAACGGGTCTCTATGATGCATTTAGTGAGGCTGGTGTTACACGCCCAAAAGGTGTTATTGGGTGCGAGCAGGTAGAAACTACCTGGATGCATCCGCAAAGTGGAATTGCATAAAGAATCATAAGGAGAGGGTCGTTTCCCCAGGCAGAGACCAGACCCGGAGAGATCAGAAATAGTAAGCTTGGGGGGTCCGTCAGAACAACGTTCAGGGGGCTGGGTGTAGTTATCAGGATCGATGGATAGAGCAAAGGCTTCATAGTAAGGAGGGGCAGCAGGGAGGCATAACCAACAGTCTCTAGTCTTATCGGGTTGAGAGAAATTTAGGGCCGTATATGCACCGAAAATAAGGTTGAGGAGACGCTGAGAGGTAGAAGTAGGGGGGAGGTAAGGGGTTGGGTTTGGGGTCGAGTAAGGTCTAGACTCGGCAGAGATTGAATGGGGTCTGGAGTTATCAAGGGGAGTGTGGGTAACAGAAGGGAGCCGTACTGGCGGAAGGGGGGGGAGTGGGGGTTGTCGCTCAGTGAGAATGGTATTAGGGCCAACCGAAACGGTGATGGCTTTGATTTGAAGGCAGATAGTCATAAGAACGACATCATCTGGGCCTGTCTTATAAAGGAGCAATCCCCAGGTGAGGCCATCAGTCCATCGGGAATCCAATTTCCCGGTGTTGGTAAAAGAGATGTTAAGGGGATTACAATTAGGGATCTTGGGGGGATTATTCAAAATACAAGAAGGCGGTCGAGGTCCACTCGTAATTCGGATAAGATCCCGGTTTTCTGGGACCCAATGTACAGTGCCGATAGTCTCACACCCCCAGATGGCACAGAATCCTTCAGAAGGACCACCACAAAAGTCAGGTTGGGAGAATCCTGGACAACCGTAGATGGGGAATGTAGGTAACATATTCGTCCCGGGCAGAGGTTGAATGGCAGGTGAACAGTAGTGAAACGAGGAGGAAGAAGGGTTTCCTAGTTGACAAAAGTCAATGGAAAGCTTGGGGAACCAAGTGAGGGGAGGCATGTTCTGTGAGGTGACCTGTGAGAGGATTCTTTGGTTGATCGGGTTGATGATTTCCCACGTTTGTCTGGCAGGGAAGTGAGGGCTCCGACTGTGGCAGGCAAGGAATAACTGGAAGATGTGGAGGAGGCAATTCCAAGGAAGGGTCATCTTCCTGCGGAAAGAGGAGAAGGTTTCTCAGGGGTAGGCCCTGGGCCATCAAGATTAGTGTCGGGGGTAAAGGTTTTAATCAGCCTAGACGGGACCCAACGGGCATTATTCGCTGTTTTATCAAAGATGCAGGCGGAACCTTTTCCCCAAGTAAGGACAGGGTCAGGGCCGCACCAGAGGCCAGTGAGAGGGTCGCGCCAAAGGACTGTGGCCAAATTAGATGAAGTATGCGGATGCCAGTGGCAATCAGCAGCAGAACGCCCTTCAGCATCCAGCGTGAGGAAATTAAGAACAAAGAGGGCGTGAGCAAGAAGCAAAGTCTGATTGCCACTTAACGGATAAAGGGTCTCTTGGGCCTTGAGTTTAAAAAGAGTATTTTTAAGAGTTTGGTTTGCTCGTTCAACAATGCCTTGCCCTTGTGGGTTATAAGGTATGCCTGTAACATGTTTTATGCCTAACTGGGAACAAAATTGTTTAAACGCTTGGCTGGTATAGCCAGGGCCATTGTCTGTTTTAATGGAGAGAGGTTTCCCCATCATAGACATAGCAAGAAACATATGTTTGATGACGTGTTTAGTGGCTTCCCCGGATTGTGCAGATGCGAAAAGAAAGCCGCTAAACGTATCAATGGAAACATGGACATACTTGAGTTTAGCAAAAGAGGGGACATGGGTGACGTCCATTTGCCATAGATGGCCGGGAAGAAGGCCACGGGGGTTAATCCCCAAATGGGGTTCAGGCAAGAGAGTAACACAATTCTTACAATTTTTCACAATTGACCTGGCCTGTTCTCTGGGAATTTTGTAGGCCAGGCGAAGGGATTGAGAGTTGAGGTGGTGAAGCCTGTGTGCCTCTGTAGCGAGGGAAACAGGGTCAGGTGAGAGGGCAGTAGAAGGGGTGGACGTGGATGCTAAGGCAATTAAGCGAGTGTGCTGGTCTGCAAGATCGTTCCCAAAGGATAAGGGGCCCGGGAGGCCAGAGTGGGCACGTATATGGCCCACGAAAAAGGGACAAGACCATGATCGAATGGCCTGCTGGAGTTGGGAAAAAAGAGAAAAGGTAGCGGTTGTTGGCTGAACCGCAGGAACGATTTCAAGTTGGAGCAGGGATTGGACAACGTATCTGCTATCCGAGTAGAGATTGAATGGAGTATCAGGCAGAGAATGAAAAACTCTTAGAGCAGCATAAAGTTCCACCAGCTGCGCGGACTCATAAGGAGTTCGGATAGAACGAGGGTGATTGTTCATGACTAGGGCAGCAAGGCCAGTTTTAGAACCGTCCACAAAGATTGTGGGTGCTCCTGAGATGGGGGAGGATCGCGTTTGACGTGTGAGTATGAAGGGGGTAAGATTGAGAAACTGTAGCAATTTATTACTGGGCATGTGATTATCTAAGGTGCCCTGAAACGTGGAGATGAGTATAGCCCAATTATCATTCTGAGATTTGAGCCAGTCAAGCTGTTCTCTACTATAAGGGGATACTACGTGGTCAGGGGGACGGCCAAAATGGCGTGTGGAAAGGTGAATGCCTATCATAGCTATACGGGCAATCAAATCAGGGTAAGAGGCAAGAATCTTCCGATTGTGCATGGGGAGATGTATCCAAATGAGGGGAGAAGGATCTTGCCATAGGAGTCCAGTGGGAGAAAATTCAGTGGGAAAGATGAGGAGGTATAGGGACAATTTTGTGGAGTAGTATCCAATATTCTGGGTAGCTATAGCCTGTTCTACCTTTTTGAGGGAAACTTCACCTGCGGGAGTCAAAGAATGAGGGGAGGAAGGGTCAGCATCCCCTCGCAGGATATCCTCCAGAGGATGGAGATCTGCCTTGGAAAGTTGCAGATAGGGGCGTAGCCAATTAATGTCCCCTAAAAGCTTCTGGAAATCATTAAGAGTCTTGAGGGAAGAGTGTTTAAGCTCAACTTTATTGGAGAACAGCCGGTCGGGTTCAAGTCGGAATCCTAGGAAGGTGAAGGGGTATTGAGTTTGAATTTTGTCTGGGGCAATGCTAAAGCCGCGGGCTTGGAGCACGCTGACGATAGCCTGGGCTATAATCTGTGCCAATGAGGGGGAAGGAGCAGCAATGGGGAGATCATCCATGTAATGGATGAGATAGGCTGAGGGATAATGAGTCCTGATGGGGTCGATAGATTGAGCAACAAATTTTTGACACAATGTAGGGGAATTAGCCATTCCCTGTGGAAGTACGCGCCACTGAAATCGAGGGTTAGGCCCTATATGATTGAGTATGGGAATGGAAAATGCAAAGCGAGGGCTGGCGGAGGGATCAAGAGGGATTGAGAAAAAGCAATCCTTAATATCGATGACAATTTTGCTGAACCCTTTTGGGATAGCGGTCGGGGACGGAAGGCCTGGCTGCAAGGCCCCCATGGGAAGCATGGTTTTATTAACTTCTCGTAGGTCCTGTAGAAGTCTCCATTTCCCTGATTTCTTTTTAATAACAAAGATAGGTGTATTCCATGGGGAGGTGGAAGGTTCAAGGTGTCCAAGAGAAAGTTGCTCCTGCACTAGCGTTAGGGCAGCTTGAACCTTCTCAGATGTTAGAGGCCACTGATCAATCCAGACAGGAGAATCAGACTTCCAGGTAATTTTATCAGCCTGGATTGCAGGGGGATCAGTGGCCCTTATGAAAAAATTTTGATCCAAGTCCTCCTTTATCGGTTTGGGCTGGGAGGAATATTGGATGTAAAATGCCTTGTTCATTTTTTCCAAGGCCTTTTCCTAGGAGGTATCCAGATTTAAGCATCATGGAAGTAACAGCATCACTAGGGCTAACCATAAGGAGCCGCATCTGGGCCAGAATGTCTCTGCCCCAGAGATTAACGGGGAGTCCCGTGACTACGTAGGGGCGAGTAGTACCACTATTACCCTCAGTATCTTGCCAATTAAGGAGCTTAGTACTTTGGAGTGTGTCTTGGACCTGACCTATTCCTGACAAGTGAGTAGATGAGGGTTGAAGGGGCCAAGCATGGGGCCAATGGGCCTGGGAAATAACAGTGGAGTCTGCCCCTGTGTCTAACAATCCCATGAAGGTTTTTCCTTCAATCTTTAATTGAAGAGTGGGTTGGGATTCGGTAAGCTGTTGTACCCAATAGATGTTGGAGGAGCCGGGTGAGGAAGGGTCCCGTTTTTGAATTACTGTGGAAAAGTTTCCGATCATGGGAAGGGGTAGGGCTAGAGCCAGGCGCCTACTGGCTGGGATGGTAATGGGGCCATGTGGGGATTCTACGATAAGTTTTATCTCCCCTGTATAGTCGTTGTCGACAAGGGTGGGGTGCACCACTACACCTTGCAAGGTTGTGAGTACTCTGCCAATGACCAGGAAAAACATGCCAGGGGGCGGCGGTCCGAATTCGCTGGTGGGGATGACTATCGGACCTTCTTCAGGAGTTAATATTCGGGTGGAGGTGGCACAGAGGTCCAGGCCTGCGCTGCCCGCTGTGGCTTGAATAAGGGAACTGGGCAGGGGCTCCCGTAGGAGCCCCGCATCCCATTTCCCTGCATCAGGGGAAGGGCAGGTCGGGACCGGCACTCCCGAGCCCAGTGTCGACCCTTCCGACATTTAGGGCAAACACTAGGTGGTGGCTGATTGGGCGGAGGAGGCGCGGGAGGCTGTCTAGGATTCTGGTTAGCATGGCACTTGCGGGCAAAATGACCAGGTCGCCCATATCTAAAACAATTCCGGGGAGGATTGGGACGAGAAGCCTGAATAGCTGCTCCGATGGCTAGGGAGATAGACTTGTTCAATTTGTGGACCGCTCGCCAGGCGGCCATAGCGGCATGCGCCGTTTGCATGAGCAGTCCGGGGGGCAGCTTCATTTGTTGATTTTCTAATGCAAAATGGTCATGGCCGACGAGTTTGTCGGTCATCCAGGCAGCCGTTTGAGCATTCTTAGAGTTAAGTTTGGCCTGGTTTTCTGCTCTTTCAAGGAACTCCGCTTTCCAAATTAAGAATTGTCCCCTGGAGAGGACAGATTATACAACTTTGGACCATTCGGAAGGGAGCATATGACCTTCTCCTCCAAGTCCTTCAAGGATGGAGAGTGTAAAAGGGGCATTGAGGCCATAGTTTTTAACTGCCGAGTGTAGGTCTTTGATGTGTTTGAGTTTTAGTTTCCTATAAATTGGCCTATGAGAGTGGGGAGGGCCTGAAGTGTCAGCGGCTCTGGAGCGTGCATGAGTCTCACCCTCCTCCTCCCCCTCTTCCTCCTTTTCAGAGTCGGAGGAATCATGTGGAAGGGGGGTTTCTAAAGGGAGGTTTTCGGGGGCAATCTCTGTAGCCTGTTGATGTCTAGTAACAACAGGGAAAGCAAGGGCAGAGTTCTTAGGCTTTGTCATAGTTTTTGGCTGCAACGGCTTGGTATTACTGTTTAGTGGTCAGAAGATATTGAGCTGTAAGTCCTGTAACTGATTAGTTAATGTATGAACCTCCCTTTGTAAGTCTAAGAACTGCCTAAGGTCAATGACTTGTTTGCTAAGTTGGCTTGTGGCTTCTTTAAGGTCAGCCGAACCTGGAAGAGCTGGAAAAGCAAGTTGGGGAATGGGGGATGGGAGATTGTAGGGGGGAGGTCTGTGCCTGAGAGGGCCATTGTTATGGTAACGGGCTGCCTCCTCCTCCAATTCTTTTTGGTAGGCAGGATTAAGTGTGCTTTCTTGAGGAGGGTCTGTATATAGAACTGGATAAAGGTGTGGCTTTGTTTTTGCGGGGAGGAGGGGTTTCCTCAAGAGAGGGGTTTTTGATAGGTTCGTCTAAAAGAGACGAGGGGCGCTCATTCTCTTTAAAGGGCGAACTCTGTTCCTCAATTGAGCTCATTTCTTCAGTTTTGATTTTAGATTCCAAAATAGCGTCCTCAGCCAAGCTGAGGAGGTGCGAGACTTGTTTACTAGTGTCGGCTTCTTGAAGAATGTCATGGATCAAGCCGTAGAAAGAAAAGTAATCATCTGGAATTTCCCGGCCAGATCTTAAGAGGCTGTTTAATTCTTTGCCCACTTTGTTCCAAGTGAGTGGGTGAATGTCCGGGCCGTGCAATATAATCCAAGGGCAATGTTTTTTTATAAAGCAAAAGAACCGGAATAAATCTTTTTTCTTAACCCTAATACCTCTCTCCCTGAGACTATTTTTTAATTCTTTAACAAACAAAGCTTCTTTCGAGAGTGTCTTTCCCATCTTTCACACAAGCTTGCACTTCCCCACGTCCTCGCCAATCCTCTCGCGAGGGTATGGAACCGGATAATAATGGGTCAACACTCAAAAACGAGCGGAGGGAGTAGTCAAAGTTGGTCCGGCCAAAAGCCATCCACTCACCCCAAGACGGGGTGGACCACGTCGCTTGTGCTTAGGTGGATGGTATAATCCCCCGTCAGGATCCCGCCTTCAGGCAGGCACCCTACTACACAGTATACGAATTGCGGACTATCTCCACACGGAATCTCTTTCCTCACACACACACACACACACACACGCATTCCCCGGATCCGACACTCTCGGTTTTTAATGCCTATGGGGATGGGACAACTTACCCTGCCTCAAGGTTGTCCAGTCAACCTCTACCCGTTTCCTCTGGTTCGAGGCCTCGAAGTCTGCTCCTCAGTTGTCCTGTAAGCTGTTTTCTCCGTGCCCCGCGTTGGGCGCCACTTGTCCGGGTCCAGCCAGACTCAACCGTGGGGTTCGTGAAACAGTAACCTAAGAGACCATAGAGAGAGAGAGGGAAGACCAAGCACGGAAGAAAGACAAGAGAGTCTAATGATGTCAAGGCTCGTTTATTGCTGGTACGGGGCAAGAATATATATGTTCGGGGTGAGGGGGCTGGCGGTCGGGATGAAGGGAGAAGGGGGCTGGTAGTTACGAGGAAGGAACGCGGAAAGGAACATGCAGTTATGTGGAAAGTCTGGAGGAGGTTTTGCAATTATGTCCC
>NC_058133.1:320223896-320258395 GCF_016433145.1 Gracilinanus agilis | reverse complement strand
GCTCAAAGGGCTATAAAAGAATGCCTGCCCTTTGATCCAGCCATAACATTGCTGGGTTTGTATCCCAAAGACATCATAGATAAACAGACTGGTAACAAAATATTTATAGCTGTGCTTTTTGTGGTGGCAACAAATTGGAAAAGGAGGGTATGTCCTTCAATTGGGGAATAGCTGACCAAACTGTGGTATATGCGGGTGATGGAATACTATTGTGCTAAAAGGAATAATAAACTGGAGGAGTTCCAGGCGAACTGGAGAGACCTCCAGGAACTGATGCAGAGCGAAAGGAGCAGAGTCAGAAGAACACTGTACACAGAGACTGATATACTGTGGTAAAATTGAATGTAATGGACCTCTGTACCAGTAGCAATACAATGACCCAGGACAATTTAGAGGGATTTATGGTAAAGATGATACCCACATTCAGAGGAAGGACAGCAGGATAGGAAACATATAAGAAAAACAACTGCTTGAACTCATGCGTCGGGTGGATGTAATTGAGGGTGTGGACTCGAAACTACCACACCAATGCAACTACCAACAATTTGGAAATTGGTCTTGATCAAGGACACATGATAAAACTAGTGGAAATGCGCATCGGCCATGGGTGGGCAGAGTGCGGGGGGGGGGTGTGAAGGGGATAAGAGGTGTATGAATCAGGTAACCATGTTAAAAATGTATATTAATAAATGTTAAAAAAAAAGGAAAGAAGAAAACCAAATTAATAGTATCAAAGATGAAAGGGGAGACCTCACCTCTAATGAAGAGGAAATTAAGGCAATGATTAAAAACTATTTTGCCCAATTATATGGCAATAAATTTAGCAATCTAGGTGATATGGATGAATATTTGCAAAAATATAAATTGCATAGATTAACAGCAGAAGAAATAGAATACTTAATCCAATATTAGAAAAAGAAATTCAACAGGCCATTAAAGAACTCCCTAAGAAAAAATTGCCAGGGCCAGATTTATTCACAAGTGAATTCTATCAAACATTCAAAGAACAGTTAATCCTAATACTATACAAATTACTTGATATAATAAGCAAAGAAGGAGTCTTACCAAACTCCTTTTATGACACAAATATGGTACTGATTCCAAAGTCAGGTAGATCAAAAACAGAGAAAGAAAATTACAGATCAATCTCCTTAAGAACATAGATGCAAAAATCTTAAATAGAATACTAACAAAAATACTCCAGCAAGTGATCAAGAGGGTTATTCATTATGATCAGGTGGGATTTATATCAGGAATGTGAGGATGGTTCAACATTAGGAAAACCATCCACATTATTGACCATATCAACAAACAAACCAACAAAAACCACATGATTATCTCAATAGATGCTGAAAAAGCCTTTGACAAAATACAACACCCATTCCTACTGAAAACACTGGAAAGTATAGGAATAGAAGGGCCTTTCTTAAAAATAATAAACAGTATATATCTTAAACCATCAACAAGCATAATATACAATGGGGATAAATTAGAAGCTTTTCCAATAAGCAAAACAAGGATGCCCATTAGCACCTCTATTATTTAACATTGTACTAGAAACACTAGCAGTAGCAATTAGAGAAGAAAAAGAAATTGAAGGTATTAAAATAGGCAATGAGGAGACTAAGCTATCACTCTTTGCAGATGATATGATGGTCTACTTAAAAAATCCTAGAGAATCAACTAAAAAGCTAGTAGAAATAATCAACGACTTTAGCAAAGTTATGGGAAGCCAATAAAGAGAATAGATAAAAATCTGAGACTCCTCTTTTGACCCCTTTTGTCATCCTTGTGATTTCTTGTAGGAAAGTATTGTGGCCTTATTGAAAAGCTTTAAGTTCCTAGCAAACCTGAATTTAAAGGGTTAACACTGTTCCCCTTTGACCAGGAATGCTACTTCCTGGTATAGCCAAGGCCAAAATCTTAGTGGGGGCAATTTGACCCTGAGAGGGATACTCCCCAACTTGGCTTCCTGATAAGAAGTCAGTCAAAATTCAGCCTTGGCCTTGGTCTATTCTGATGCCAATGTTTTGTGTTTTGATGTGACATAATTTGTAACTTCTGTGCATCTGCAAAGTTTCGGGGGGGTTCTTTTGTGTGAAATGAGTCTTGATATATAGATAATAAACTCTATGCTCCTGGAGACAGAGCTGGAAGCATGAGATAAAAGACAACTCCTTTGTTCCATCCTTATTTTCTTATCAACTAAACTGTCATTAGAAGATTATCAGAGATGATAAAGAGATCTCTACACAAAGTTGCAGGATACAAAAATAAATGCACATAAATCATCAGCATTTCTATATATTTCCAACATTGAATACTCTAAAGTCTTCCTGGGTTAGATACTTGCACACTAATTGTTATTTTTCTGTCTGATTCAAAATCAGAGTCTCTATTCTCAAAAGACCCAGTCACATCCCTGATAGTGATGAGTAGGTTCTTTCAGGCTAGAATTATCAGGTTCAGTCAAAGTATGCCCTTTAATCCAACAATAGTTAATTTCATCTGAACTTTGCTGATCTCTTACAACGTTTATCATCCTCACTAATCTTTTTAGAACAACATTGTTCTATCAGTTGATAGTACTGGTCAAATGGTAGTAACAGTGATAAAAAATATGGGGACCCTTTCATTTCCTGCCCTTAATTAATGGCAAAGCTTGCCTCAAGAGTCAAATGTTTTGCCCTCATTCAATGGAACAGTTCAGCCTAATTATATTCTGATACCTTTATCAGATAAGAACATCCCTATTGAATCACTCAGTCTAAAAGGCATTAAATATATTGAAACACTTAGAAATGAAAATCATTGAATGAAATGTGATGATAGTACAAAGAAAGTACATTAGAATGAAGACTTTTTTTTGGTAATGAGAAGAGAAAAGTTGACGGGAGAGAATGTAGTTCTGATCAATAAAATAAAATTCAAATTAATAAAATAAAAGAATTGGTTGAAGAGTAGGGAATTGTATAAAAGGAATTGCACAAAAGGAAAATTGGACATTCTAGTGGTGGATTATCCCAGTGGTTGAAGCAGGCAACCCCCTGAGAAGTAATAGTTTGGGAGAAAGGAATTGATCAGAGGATGATCTTGTGAGTGTTTAAAGATCAGGAGATGTGGGACTTTCCATTGGTGATAGAGATTGGTTCCTTGGAACCTTAGTGGCTAACAGTATCATCTGCATCATGAACCAAGAAACTAAGTATACAGCTTCAGAATTCTATAAGGAACTCAGAAGAAATACCTAAGAAATACCTAAACTGTACCTAAGGAGGACTTTGGCATGCTTTCTCCTGGATTCTGTATATATTTGTGGGTTAGTGTGCTCCTGGCTTGGGGGGATGTTAGTACCAACTATTTTCATTATGCTACTTTGCTAAATACTTGTTTCTGAAAATTAATTGGCCAAATAATTGATATCAACTGATAATCAGTGATAGAAGCACACTAGTAGAGACATACGAATGATAATATTAGAGAAAAAAATTTAATTTCCTAACCTTTCAGGATGGTCCCTAGAACTCTGAAGGGAGTTCTGGGAACTCTCTGTTCTGGGAACTTCAATTGCTAGTGGCAATGGAGGTCAGGATAGTGAGCTGAGAGCCTGTGTTACAGTAGAAACAAATAAGTTTTTGTCCTCTGTGTCTCTGTGGCAGGAACTACTGTTCAGAAGTATCCTCTAGTCCCACATGGCTTGAAATTTCATCAGCTCCACAGCCTAAAATTTTTCCCCTTTGATATTCTGTTTTATAAGGTCTCCTCCCTTCCTTGTACTGTGAATAGACCTGGTCATGGTCTACCAAAATGTATAATTATGTATTTATGCTGAAAATCAGCAGAAACCTAGAAACCATTATTTAAAAAAAATTCTGCTCTGAGGAACATACTGATTTTGATCACTGACCTGTATACTCACATAAAGGAATATATTGCTTTGAACATTGTTTTAATCCCCAGAAGAAGCCAGGGTCATTCATTTAATTTCTTATAAGTCAGGGAGCATTAAGCTGTAAAGGACTCATGAACATAATTTAATTTAAAATTAACCTTTAAAAATATTGATTAAAGAAGATTTTAAATACCTATTGGCTATTGTGTTAAATAGAATTTTATGGCTCTAGTCTTCAGTTAGAAATTTTTTAACTTTAAGGCAAATCAAACTTATTTAACTAAACTGACCCTTTCCCCCATCCCTAACATTTGCATCAGCTTGTTTTTTTAATGTAAAAATCCACCTATGGTTTTGTGAGTTATCCCTATATGTTGTTCCTTACCTTATATATGATCTAGATTTTGCTAAAACTATGTCTTATTAATCTGAGTATTGTTGAATACTATGCTGCCACAAGCATACACAGACATAAACAATGCAGAAGAATGAAGTAATGAAGGAAGAAAACAAGGATTTATAAGCACCTACTATATGCCAGGCACCATAAAAATATTAGTTCATTTAATCCTTACAAAAACTCTAGGAGGTAAGTATTATTATTATCCTCATTTTAGTTGAGGAAATTGAGATAGAGTTTAAATGACTTGTACATGGTCACATAGCTAATAAAGTATTGAAGACTGGATACGAACTCAGGTGTTGATGACTCTAGGTCCAGGGCTCTATTTACTCTGCCATCTTACTGGGATTGGGAAATCCAGAGATGTGGCTTCTGGCGCCATCTTTGCCCTGAGTGAGCCATGTGACTTTGGCTAAACCAATTCCTTTTTTTGCAACCTCATTTTCTTATTCTGTAAAATGGAGAACAATGATGATGATGCCCATTGTAATTCATGACCTATAGGATGAGTAAGTTTAAAATATGAAAATACTTCAAAAATTATAAAGCACTATAAAAATATAAGTACAATTGTTACAATAGAACTCCTCAAAATATTATCATTAGTTCATAGGCAGGGATTCTTAACCTGAGGTGTGAAAACTTAAAAAAATAGTTTTTTGAAAACTTTCAATATAATAGGCATCCTTTGAAATATTATATATTTTATTTTCTGCTTTTAAAAATGTTCTGACATGAGGTCCTTAGACTTCATTAGACTGTCAAATGGGTTTATGCCAAAAAATAGGCTAGAAACTCTTGTGGCTAGATAGTGAAAAATATTGAACTCAAAAATATTGTAATTAAGTATATGATGCTGCTAAGCATTTTAAGGACTCTCTTGGTATAGTTATTATCTTTTATGTAACTTTCACAGTTAGCTGTTTGAAGGGACTTTCTGAACTGAAAGTCATTGTGAGATTTTTTTTTTGTCAGCACACACAAAAAATGAGAAGCTGAAGGTATCTAATGAGCTCTGTGACATGCTTCTCCAAGTTTTCAGGCCACCAACCTTTGGCAAAGAATATAAAGCCTGCTGCCCTGTTAGGATTGTTTGGAAGCAATTTGAGTCAGTACTTAGGTAGTTCCATCACCTCTGGATTCTCAAAGACTTGACTTCAAACATAGACTCATACATAGAGTTTCATATTTGAAAGAGACCTCAGCATAGCTCAGCAGCCATTATGGGAACTTCTAATATTTATCATCGATTTTGGGTTATGTACCCATACACATTTTTAAAAAAACACGAACTTAAACAGCTAATTAAGACGTAGGCATTCAGTGGTTTACCGTGTTAAAAGATCCATATGAGGAATAGCATGGATTAAAACATTCGATTGGGATAGAAATAGACAATAAAAACAATATTGGCTCCATTCTTTATATGATAATTGGATACTGTGTCATTCTCTTTACTCTCCTTCAATTTCACTCTATCACCCCCTCTTCTCAAAGGAAAGAAACAAGCTCCTCCAAAAATCATACATCAGAAGGGCAAGACTTAGACAAGTTATACTATAGGGGAAGTGTGTGCAGAAACTTCAGAAAGGGATTGCTGACCATTAAAGAGGAAATCTCCCAATCTATTCTCCTTGCTTAGCCTCCTAGCTAAGCACTATCAGATATTCAAGGAAAATGGTTTATACCCTGTGTATTCATTCATGTTACTCCTATTCTATCCATGGTACTTAAGTATACCACAAATTCAATAGCTTATTTTTCTAAAGGTGTTTTCAACATCATTTGTTAGTTGTAAGACAGCTTATTGTCACTCCCAATAACACATATTCCAAGAAAAAAAAACTGAGTGTTGTGCTTTTTGCAACAATGAGTCAAAGAAAAAAACAGTGAATAAAAACTTTATTAGAATTCTGCTTTAGCACATTTAACATGAAAAGGCTTTTCATAGATGATCTTGATAATGATTTTCTTTTCCATGAAACAGATAATTTTAAAGACAATTTTTATTGTGCCTTATGCTAATTTTTAAATAGCTATTTAGAAAAATATTATTTGTTTTGTTGGTAGTACAGAAAAGAGAAGGGAATGTTGATGATATTTTTAAATTCCAGAGTTCCCTGTTTTTGAGATTTCAGATACAATGATTCTTCCTCAAAATGAAAATACTAATTACTTTATATTAAGCATACAAAATACAACAAAATTACAATATGAGAAAATGAAATTTAATGAAAGTAACATTTAAATTATTACAAATTTTATGACTATTTTTGTTATAAAACTAGGTATATACCTTATTTTTCCCCTCACTATTATTTATAGCAGTTTAAACACAATAAACACAAAAATCACAAAATTAAACTATTCTACTTTATAAACAATCTAGCTTCTACTATAATGTTATGTAACAGAAGATAACTTTGCCATGTAAATGCATAGTTTGATAAGCATCTATCAATTTGGCCCTTCTTTAAGTGGAATTTAAAATTTGAGTTAATTATAGTTACAGACATAACATTAATGATTGCAATATATTTTAGAAATGGATTTGATGAAATAGTGAGTTATTTTGTGAATTATTAAGAATTTAGATCAAAACACCCAGCATTTTAAAGTAGTTAATGAAAGACATTTTAGAAATTCCAAGCAGTAAATACAGGACTTTAAAAGCACTTTACTACTCAGAACACAGACAGAAAGCTAATAATATAAACATTGAAATACTAACAGTCCCAAACTGCAGCTTAATGTATTTTCATGTCATAAACTTGAAATGTACATGAGATGTTGAAAGAAAATCCTTAAATTCTGAAATGATGTCAGAAAACAAGAATGTTATTGTCAATGATGTCCACCTTGCTAAAGCTTGAAACCATAACATTGGTAACAATACTGCATTTTTGTTATAAAGTACAATCTTATCATAATGCATAATGCTCTTACCCACAAGTCACTAATGTGCAAGTTAGTGCACATTTATATTATTAAATTTATCATTCATGATAATGTATTTAGTCAACAATATATTTCATACTTTGAAATGTTTTTGTTAACAGTAAGGCCTATGAACACTGAATCGATTCAATGAAAATGTGGGGCAATTTGAAGTACTACTCTGTACTTGTTGGGTGAATTATGAATATTTTCTAAGACTTTTTACTATATGGGGATCTGGAACTATCCCTTCTGTTGCCCATTCATGTCAGTGATGTCTGAATCTTTGTGACCCTCTTTAGAGTTTTCTTGATAAAGATACTGAAAGATTTGCCATCTCCTTCTCCAACTCATTTTACAGATGAGGAAACTGAGGCAAACAGGGTTATGTGACTTTGCCCAGGGTAACACAGCTAGTAAGTGTCTGAGGCCAGATTTGAACTAAGAAAGATGAGTGAGTCTTCTTGCCTCCAACCCTAGCACTCTATCACCTAACTGTTCCTTCTAATCCTTGAAAATTGAATGGTTTAGGCATATTTAGATGTTACCCATATTCCTTCTAAATAAAGTAACATTCTTAAGTGCCAATTATCCACAATTTTATTTTATTCTTCATGTTTCCTTTTTATCTTAAACTTTTTTTTGTGCCTATGATCAGCTGGGTCCTCCAAAGTGTGGGACTTTCTGAGACTTGGGTCTAGGCAAGTCAACTTGCCCAAGAAGAAGGGCTGTCCTTCCTATCTTTGCTAGTCTTCTCCAAAGATTTTCTCCCCTATCACCCACATTTGTGTCTCTCTACTCTTCAATCTCTCCTACCAAATGGCTCCTTCTTGCTGTTTACAAACATGGGCATATTTTTCCCCATCTTTAAAAACTCTCACTTCATCCTACCATCTCTGTTTGCTATTAGTCATAGAATCTTAGAATTAGTGGTAGGATGGTTACTTACTCATAGCCAGGGGAGAATATTCAGCAAGGATAGAGATAGCATTGATTCAGTTTTGCATTACTTCTTTGCCTCTCTTTCTCAAATTGGACTGTTAATCAGAATCCCTTAAAAAGAGGAAACTTTTGGTCTCCTCACAAGCTGGTTTTTGTACCTATGTTACCAAGAAGCTATATTAAAGGCAGAAGCTTTTTAGTTGTTGGAGCCTATTAAATTTCAAGAATATTTCAATTCCTTTTAAGTAAAAAGAATAAGAAAACCTAGTTCAGAGTGCCATGAGATTAGATCCTTAGAATAGTGCTCATACCATACCTATCTTTCCATCAGATAGTTTCTCAAGGGCAAAAACTATCTTTTTTTTTTTAAACCCTTAACTTCTGTGTATTGGCTCTTAGGTGGAAGAGTGGTAAGGGTGGGCAATGGGGGTCAAGTGACTTGCCCAGGGTCACATAGCTGGGAAGTGTCTGAGGCTGGATTTGAACCTAGGACCTCCCATTTCTAGGCCTGACTCTCAATCCACTGAGATACCCAGCTGCCCCCCAAAACTATCTTTTGCCTCTTTTTTGTATGCCCAGGGCTTAGGACAGGGCCTGGCACATAGAAGGCAATTAATAAATACTTATTGACTGACTTTTCATAAGCCATCAATAACCAATTCTCATTTTTTGTTATCCTTACCAGTCTGCTGAGTGTGAAGTGAAACTCCAGAGTTGTTTCTACTTGATTTTCCTTTTTCTTAGTAAGGAACTCATTTCTTTTAAATGATAATTAATGAAAAAGTCATGGTAACTTTTTCTTTTATGAGGAATGCTAAAGACCCTTTTCTCTCTATCCTCATTTTTTCTTCAAAGCCCAGAGCGAATGAATTGCACTTGATTAACACAGCCTCATTAGTAATGTTTTGAAAGGAATCAGCCATAGATGAAAAATTCTAAGTTAAGGTTGACAGAATGTCCTTCAGCTGTCCTGCTGCACTCATCTATTGCTAGTCAAGCTCAGTTTCGGAGTAATTTAAAATAACCATGTAAATTAACCCCGGGGGATGGAAAAACTCATGATAACAAACCAGAATCTTATGTAACCATTTGTAATTATCTGTAAAGTTCCATTTAAAGTATTGTCAAATTTAAAATATCTGAATAGTGACATTGTATGAAGTCTTGAACAAAAGTCAGGGTGAACGCTGACCATAGTAAATGGGGGCAGGGGATGATGGGACTGTGCAAGAGAAGGGAACTTAAGGGTTTTAGGATTAATTCATGTATTTCCTTGATATTAGAATTCCATGACCTCCTTGTGATTACAGCAATCTTTAAACTTCTGTTTTTCTTTATTTTATTTTAACTTAGCAGTTTTTTATGTATCAACTTTGAGCTGAAGTATTCAGTTGCAAAGAGATTGTCTTGTCTCTTCCTTCACTGATCCTGACTTTGGCTTTTCTTTCATAGAATCTTTCATCATATTAATTTTGTTTATGCTGCAACCTCCTCTTCTTACCTTATTCTTCTGGAAATGGATTCATAGGATAAAAGGATCTTAGATTTAGAGCTGAAAGGGACCCCAAAAACCATTAACTCCAAAATCCTACATTCAAAGGTGGGATAAAGGGCATCCCTTGTTTCATAGACAAGAAAACTCTGAGTCTCAGGAACTCTTCTATCTCAGTGAATCCCTCCAATATAAAATGTAATTTTCAATTCCAAAGCAGGGAGTTCACAGTAGGAAGGCTTGCCTTAAGTTAAGTAAGGAAATACTCAGATTGTGTTCATATATACACACACACACATACATATACACACATATACACATAAATATACTGTTGATTTGGCTGATTCAGTCAAAAAGGGTCAGTTTGGGGGCAGGAATTAGTTTTTTTGGGGGGTGGGACAGAGAGCAGATGACTAATAAAACTTAATTGTTCCTCTGTACTTTTTATTTTTCACCTGGTTATATCAACACATAGGCCTTATAAGTCTTTCTCATTTATATATAATTCACAGTTTCTTTTCTCAGCAGGAAAAGTGATTTCCCATGTTCTCTAATTTTTCTTTCCAGGACTCTGATCAAATGACCTCATTAAATGTCACAAGTTCTTCATTTTTTTTTCATTAGCCAAATACTGTAATTAACTTTTCCTTCTCCTATTAGTTCAACCCAGTTGAAAATCATTTTTACTTATGGTGCCTAAATGGTGCAGTAGGTAGTTTCTTCTTTGGTTATGGATAACATTTTCATAAGGAGTCTCTTGAGGTTATATTGGAGAATTGCTTTGCCAATAATGGCTTAGTCCTTTACAGCTAATCATCATATAGTATTTCTGTTACTATATACATTGTTCTTGTTCTACTCAAAACTTTTTTTCAGTTTATAGACGTCTTTCTAGGTTTTTCTGAACTGGTTGTTTGTCATTTCTTATGGAGCAATAGTATTCCATTACAATTGTATACAACTTGTTTATCCATTCCCCAAATGATGGACAGCTCCTCAGTTTCCAATTTTCACTACTACAAAGAGAGATATTTTAAAATGTAGGTCCTTTTCCCTTATCACTGATCTCTTTGGGATTCAAACTCAGTAGTAGTATTGCTGGGTCAAATATTTTTTATGGCACAAATATGGGATGGATACCTAAACCAGGAAGAGCATAGTTTTATGGCCCTTTGATCCTGGTTCCATAATGCTCTCCATTGTATCAGTTCATAGTTACATTCACAGTATATTAGTGTCTCAATTTTCCCACATCCCCTACAATATTTATCATTTTCTATTTTGGCTAAGTTAGCTAATCTGATGGGTGTGAGGTGGTATCTCAGAGTTGTTTTAATTTATGTTATTCTAGTCAATAGTTATTTGGAGCATTTTTTTCATGACTATGGATAATTTTAATTTCTTTCTCTGAGAACTGCCTATTCATATCCTTTGACCAATTTTTAATTCGGGAGTGTTTTATATTCTTATAAATTTGATTCAGTTCTCTATATATTTGAGAAAGGAGGCTTTTGTCAGCGATACTTGCTATAATTTCCCCCAAAATTTGTTGTTTCCCTCATAATCTTGGTTTCACTGGTTTTGTTTGTACCAAAACTTTTTCATGTAATCAAAATTGTCTATTTCATTTTTTATAATGTTCTCTATGTCTTATTTGGTCATAAATTCTTCCCTTCTCTATAAATCTGACAGATAAACTTTTCCACATTCACCTCATTTATGGTGTCACCCTTTATTTCTAGATCAAGTATTCTGGTGTATGGTATGAGATTTTTTTCATAAAACTAACTCCTTGTCTAATGTACTTGCCAAAAAAAACCCAGAGGGGTCACAAAATTTTGAATTATTGTTGTAAATATTGATAATGAAGGTTATAGCTCATCTGACTGTGAAATGATATAGATGAAATCCAGTCACAGATCCTGGAGTTGAAGCTGTATACCTCTAATGTCCTTTCAGACTTCCCTGAGACTTTCTTATGACTGCTTCTTTCACTGTTGTTGTCAGGTTAACCCACAAAAGGTCAGTAGATGATATAGTTTGTAACAAAGATTTTACTTTAAGATTTAAAATAGTCAGGGAAGCTAAAGGGAAGGGAAGAGGGTTTGGGAAATACTAGATACTAGATTAAAACTCATCTTATTCAAAGGTAGGAAGTCCAACTGCTTTCAGAATGTTGAGCTGGGCTCAGCCAGGTCTTTCAGGCTTACTGCAGTTGGCACTGCCTGCCTGTAAATGGATCAGATTGCAGCTTGTTTGATAAGAAATTGGTTGAATAAATCTTCTGTATATGAGTTGATGGTAGCAGTAATTTGATGATGATAACTGTTGGCACTAAGACCAGAAGGTGATAACATAAGTATTATAAGGCCTATGAATGCTGGTTGATCACTAACCTAATCAATCAGTTGAGGAGAGAAAGGATTCACCTACCCATCCTCACCCTGGCTCAAGATTGAGTCAAGGAGGCTTGAGCTCTCTTCCTTATATAGGGCAAATCTCAGCTGATGAAAGGTCTCATGCCCTGGCATGGCATCAGGAATCTCCCAAGATTCCAAGCTTCAACTGGCAGCCCTACCCCCCCAAACTTGGCTACTTGCAACTCTTGCAAAACTTAATTTACACTCCTACTTCTTTCAAATTGTATACCTCCTTGCTCCTTCATTTTGTACTATACGTTTAAACCTTTATATGAATTTTTTTTTACAGACTGTCCTCTGTTTTTGGAATAGCCTTTTCTCTTTTCATGTACTGAGTTCCAATTCAAAGTTAAAATCCAACTAAAAAGGTTTTTCTGTTAGGCAGTTTTCCTTTATTCGCCAGAGTGATAACATCCCTGATCCTCAGAACTCAGAGTACTTTCCCTCTCTAAAGTATTTTCCACCTAAATGATCTAGTTTCTGTTCCTTATATATGACATTTTATCTCCTGTTGCACAGACTATCCCTCATATCTAGACTCTATCAGAATCAATATATTCCTAATAACTCTCTTATGAGGACATTGAGTTTTCCTAAATTAGCTTCCTCCATGAGACCTTTTGAGATACCCACCTCCAGCTACTAAAAACTTCCAAATTACTCGTTATTTTCTTTGCATATAATTCATGTTTATTTTATGTGTACTTGTTTCCTCCAGAAGGATGTAAGCTCCATCTGGGCACAGATATTTTGGTTTTTATTTTTTTCTTTGTTTATCTAGTACCTATCACCTAGTAAGTACTTGAAAAGTCTTGTTGATTGATTGATAGATACAGCAATCTGTATAGGTATCTTATCCCCTTCCAAAATTTTAGACTATTTGTGTCAGAGACCTTGTTTTATTTTAAAATTGTGTTCTGCACAGAGCTGATTGTTAAATTTTCCTTGTGCACATTTATACCTCGTCAGCTGACAAATATTACAAATTAGAGCTTGATTTATGTCTAGACTTAAGAAAGTAATGAGGAAAATGTTAAGATGGAGGTATATTGTGTATATTGGTTATATGTATTTATTTTTAGAGAACAAATTGTTTAATGTTTACAAGCATTTGCATTGCTGCTTCTGTACTCAGTAACATTCTAATACTCAAATGTATTTGTGATTTCACTGAAGTGGGCATTTCCTTTATATCACCATCCATCAATCAACTATACCTGCACTTCCTGTGGGACTCTTGTCCACAACTTGTAGGATCACCATACGGAGTCTATCCATTGTGCCAAGCAGCTGCCTTGCTTTCAGTAAATGACACCTCTTGTAGGGTTCAGTTATGTTGCTACGGCTTCTTCTCTAGGAGGTTTTATTTAGGATGTCTGAAAACTTTGCTTTTACCAGGAAACATTTAAGCAGCATAATTATTCATAAAAGTAAAAAGCTTGACTTTCTTTGAGATGGATTGAAAGCTTACAAGACTTGTTATCCATATAAGACTCAAGAGAGTTTGGCTTCTCTTGACTTCTCCAGAAAAACATTTTTTTTTTAAACAAGGGCATATTGAAATAGGTTGAGCTAAGACTAAATTATCACTCAGAAAGCAGCAAATAGCAGAAGCAACTTTGTTTTCCTTATTTAGCAGTTTGAGATACAAATTGCTTCCTTAGAAGTTAGTGGTTAAGCCCTCCCTGGAGAGAAAGGTTACTGCTGAAGTGACACAGGGGGACTTGTTAAAAATGTTGATAATCCAGTGATTAAAAAGTTATTAATAAGTGGGGTTGATCATATGTGTTTTCTTTTGGAGTCCCTGTTCCTGGCAGCAAGGGATTTATTGTAGTCTCCAGGGTTTCCAAATCAGCTTTGCCAGACAACCTAAACAATGAGGAAGCGGTGAGAGCATGGAAAAGTTGTCTACAATGATACAATGAAAGAGAAACTTTAAGGAAAGTATCAGGTGTCCTCTGGGAGAAGGGAACTGAAACTTGGGACTTTTGGCATATCTGCTCAACCATCTGTAATCTGCTAAATACAATGGGCGTTAGTCAGTTCTTATCTTCTTTGACTTCTTTGCAGTTTTGAAACTGACTTGCCCTTCCTCAGCTTTTGTGATTTTACTGTAATACCATTTTCAATGGCCTCTACCACTGAGACTAGATACATGGTTTATCTTTAAGAGGCAACATAATCTTGGAAGTTAGAATTTAACTCTCATTTTGTCCTAGTGCGATAGTTTTAAAGGTACAGGGGCTGGAGCATCATTCTTCAGATAGTCTGCTGGGGGGAAAGAAAAGTTGAGATCAAGGGTACAAGTAAAGGGATTGATCTTGCTGAGAAATGCTGTAGAAAAGAGAAGGGAGAATGATGAGATTATCTTTGAGATTGTCAGCAGGGGAAAGAAGGGACTTAAAGGATATAGCCTCTATGTCTTCAGTAAGCAAGGATCTCAGCCAACAATTGCCAATAAGTGGGATCTAAAGAGTCCTCAGAAACCAAGGATACCATCTGGGAGAGTATTCTTATAGTCAATAATGAAGAACAAAGCAAGTTAACATATTTTCAAGTAACACAAATAACAGAAATTAAACAGAAAAGTTGTGGTTGGAAAGTTTGGTGAAGCAAGGGCATTGTTGCTGGAACAAGGATCATTGTGACTGGAGCATTCCAGTTTGCCTGGAATATCTTGTCCCCCAAACCCTCTCTCAACCTTGTGGTGGGCACACTTGAGGAACTCTTAATGAGAACTACCAGCATCTGAGTTAGGGAATAGGAGATTTCCAAATGAGGCTCACACATCCTCCTTTGTTTCCTTATTGTTGTCAGAAACAATTTCTCTTCAATCATGGTTCACATCATTATAGAACTTAGTTCACAAAATTAAGGGTAATTATGATATAAAATGGAATTCGTTGATTTTAGATTTCACAAACTTCAGTTGCTGATGTTGGAAGATGCCAATAGTGAGGAGATCTTGATATCACCTTGGAGTCCAAAGGACTTATGCTGTGTTTTGGGGGGCATAATTGCAATGAAAAATGAGTTTTAAAGGCAAACAACGAAACTATGTAATGAATACATAGGGAATGCTTTCCTTACAATGGAAAGACGAATAAGACCAATGGTATGCCTTATAGCCTATGAGCTGCTTCATAATCTTGCATTTATCATGTCTCTCATTCTTTCCTCTACTACACATAGCTGTAAATATGCACAGATACCCATATGAAAGTATTAGGTTACTAATAAAATCAAATGAATTCTTGAATTTGCAAAAGTTAAATGTGTGACTGTTGAGGACTGACTGTACAAAGAATAGAAAATGTGATTGTGTGTGAAATGGAAATTTAAGAGGACCTTGAAAATATCAAAGTACATTCTCTTTAACCACTATTAAAAATACCAGGAAAAACCATTATTAAAATTGAATGTATTTACTGAGAGAGAAATGTGCCTCAAGTTACTGACCCAAGACAGATGCCCCCAAAAATTTACACAGAGAGAGGGGAAAAGGGAAGAGAGAGGGAGGGGGAGAGGGAGAGGGAGAGGAATAATGTATGGTCATGGCTCTCAGGTCATCTACCAGAGAAAGAGTCACTGACTGACTCTGAGTTACAGAAAGACTCTTGGCTTATAGGAAAATACAATAGACTTATTTTACACATTCAAGCAAAATTAACATTTTCAAGAAGTTGGAGAATAGTTATACAGTGGGTATATTCAATCTTGTTCCTCTGTTTATTTGATGGATCTGTAGGTTTGGGCTATTCTGTCCCAAAGGTGCTTCTTCTCTGCTCTGCTGATTAACTAGTTTAGGCTGATGGAGTATTAATGAGCCCTGAGACCAGATCTTCTCCAGCTGACAGCAGAAGCTGAAGGTGAAGGTGTGGAGGCTGAAGGTAGTTACCCTCATCCTTCTCTTTACTTCTTTCTGCCAGCTGCTCAATCAGAGCCCTGATCATTCCATGGTGGTACCAAGGTACTCTGCCATGGTTGCAGCCTTTGCCCTGAGATCCCAGTCAGCTGGATTCTTATCAAGGGTCTCAGCACAGTAGGTGGGGGAGGGGTATTGGAAAATGAGCTTCCCAGTCCTCAGAAGCTTTCTTATCTGCACTATTGATAGACTGGATTAAGCTAGGTGGAGATGATCTGCAGAGCTGGATGTCCTCTGAGGCCAAAACCTCCAGAGACTGAGGCCTAAGAAGGAGAGTGGTAGCCTAAGTCTGGGACCAGGCTGCCCTCCTCTCTGCCCTTCTCCTTCAGCTGCCTCCTTGCTGGCTGTGGTCAAAGCCCTGAGCCTTGCATAGCTGTGGCATCAAGGCACTCCCTCTGGGCTGGAACTCTCACCCTTACATCCCAGCAACCAACTGAGTCTCAGCCCAGTAGGTGGGGGAGGGGTCCTAGGACCTTCCTTTCTTTTCCTTAAATCTGAGAATTCAACTTTCTCTGTGTACCTTTTAAGTTGAATGGAGCAGGAGGGTTCCCTGGCTCTCTCTTATTGTTGGATTTGATTTTCTGTGCTCCCCCTCCCCCAAGCACTTTATTTTTGATTGGTGTGGAAGGGTTTTCACAGAGGACTTGACTTTCCCTGCTTCTAAGTGGCCATCTTGACTCTGCCTCCCCCAGTGGGTATAGTCAAACAAATTAATATTTCAAGAAATGATCAGGAAGTTGGAGACAGATACAAAGAGAAGGATTTTAGGCCTAGATTTTCTGGGAGGGGCTGATGCTGAGGATCAGTCCAGCCATTGGGCTTGACTTCCTGGAAAAAAACCTCCATATAATAGGAGAGACTTCTAAGACAAAAAAGGTACTTAAGATTTGATACTTAAGATTTGATCAGATCAGTCTGGTGCACCTGCTCCAGGCAAGTTCCCAAACAAACTCAAAAGACTCAACCCAAAACACTTTGTCCTACAAAGAGAATAATGGTGGGGTAATCTTGTCTTGAAGAGAGCTTAAGAGAAATGGATGGGGGTGTGTGAGGGAGACACCAGCTTCAAGATATTAATAACTCTTAATAACTTGAGAATAACACATTAATTTCTCATTCCACACAATTGTATAAGAAACTGTATTTGTGTTGTGAATAGTGAATAGTGTATATTAAATTAATTTCTACCAGACAGCTTTCCAGTTTTCCCAAGTAGTTTTTTTTCCCTGTATTTTAAAATTTTATTTAAGTATTTTTCCATGGTTACATGATTCATATACTTTCCCTCCCCTCCCCACCCCCTGCCCCAGCTGACAAGCAATTCCACTGAGTTAAAAATGTATTATCACTTAATACCTATTTCCATATTATTCATTTTTTAAATATTTATTAATATTCATTTTTAACATGGTTACATGATTCATGCTCCTCCTTTCCCCTTCACCCCCCCCCCACACTCCCCCCACCCATGGCCGATGCGCATTTACACTAGTTTTGTCATGTGTCCTTGATCAAGACCAATTTCCAAATTGTTGGTAGTTGCANTTTTTAGGAAAGGTCCTTCTATTCCTATACTTTTCAGTGTTTTCAATAGGAATGGATTCCCAAGTAGTTTTTGTTGAGTAGGGGGACCTTACCCTAGTAGTTCATATCATTCATATCAGTTCATATTTCTTAATTTCAACATTCTTTAATTTCCTTACTTTTGATATTTATGCCTATTTCCCTATTAAGTTTTTAGTATCAGCTTTATATTTCTTTGTCAAGCTCTGTGTATCTTTGTGTTTTGTGTGTATTGTCAATTTGGAAAAAAGACAGAACCACTAAAGTAGTCATAAAAACCAAATCTTTAATCAGGATAAGAGACAAAGTCCTTAATAATTGGCCACCACACAGAGCCAAGTGCTAAATACCACACAGAGCCAAAGCTCTGGGGCTCTGGGAATAGTGTCACTGGGAGAACACACTACAAACGATGATTTTACAAAGAATAGAGGTCTTATATACCTTTTGGGAAACTGAGGACAGGGAAATATGATTGATTAGCTTTACAATGGCTACCAGGAAATGAGGAGTCCAGGACTGGATTATCAGGGAGAGGCTGATGCTTTACAATGGACACAAAAGGAAGATTCTAGCCAGGGACAGGGCTACTTGGGAAGAGGTCTTATATAATAAGATTATAAAATAAAACATTTAGGATAATTTATAAGGAAAAATCTTATGAAATTCTTTTATGAAACAAAGATGATTCTGACACCTAAACTTGGAAGAGCCAAAACAGGGAAAGAAAACTATTAATATTTTTGTTATTTCCAATAAATTTCATTCATTCATTCATTCATTTATATATTTAAGAATATTTTTCCATGTTTCCATGATTCATGTTCTTTCCCTCCCCTCCTCCTCCCCCTCTCGGAGCTAAGGAGCAATTCTACTGGGTTTTTCATGTGTCATTGTTCAAAAACCATTTCCATATTATTACTATTTGCAACAGAGTGATCATTTAAAGTCAGCATCCTCAATCATATCCCCATCGAACCAGGTGATCAATCGTATGTTTTTCGTCTGTATTTTTACTCCCACAGTTCTTTGAGAAAAAAATTATAGAGCAATTTCATTAATGAATATGAATGCAAATGTTTTAAATAAAATATTGACCAGGAGATTAAAACAATATATCACCAAGATTATACATTATGACCAAACAGGAATTATGACAGTATACAGGGATAGTTTAGCATAAGAGAAAACAATAATACATTAACAGAAAAAGTAAACAAAATTATAAGATTATATCAATAGATACAAAAAATCTTTTGACAAAACACAACATTCATTCCTATTAAAAACACTTGAGAAAGGATATATACAAAGGGATTTATCTTTTGAATTATAAGAGAAAAAGAAATTGCAGTTATTAGAATGGGCTAAGAGGTAATAAAACTATTTCTTTTAGCAGATGATATGGTGCCATATATATGAAATATAGAGAGATTCTACTAAAAATTTATTGAAACTATAATTTTATTAAAATAGCAACATATAAAATAAACTTATATAAATCATCAGCATTTCCATATATTACTAACAACATCCTGTGAGAAGAGATAGTAAGAGGTAATCGAGTTAAAATAACTACAAATTTAATAAAATATCAAGGAAGCATATCTGTCAAAACAAATCCAGAAACTACGTGCACATAATTATTATTTTTATTTAAATAAAGTCAGACTTTTTATTTAAATAAAGTCAGACTTAAATCATCAGAGAAATATTAATTGTTCATGGGTGGATGGACAGAGGCAATAAAATTTAAATAACAATCCTATATAATCTACTTTTTCCATGCCATCCCAATTAAATTACCCTAAACATCATTATTTAAAAAATAATAGCAAAATTAATTTGAAAAAAATAAAAGATCAAGAATATCAAAGGATATAGTGAAAAAAATATTAAAGAAGAAAGTCTAACAGTTCCAGATTTCAAACTATATTATAAAGCAGTAATTATCAAAACTTTTTGGCACTGGCTAAAAAATAGAAAATCATGTCAATGAAACAGAATAAATATACCACAAAGTCAAAAATAGGGATGTTTATACACTCTTAGTGGAACTGTGAACTGATTCAACTATGGAGAGCAATCTAGAATTATGCACAAATAGTTATAAATCTGTGTATACCTTTTGACCCAGCTACATCACTACTAGGTTTATTTTCTAAGGTGATCAGGGCAAAAAGAAAAGAACCTAATATGTTCTAAAATATAGCAGCCCTCTTTGTGGTGGCAAAAAACTGAAAATTGGAGTATTGCCCATCAATTGGGGAATGAATTAACACACTGTATCATATGATTGTGATGGAATACTAATGTGCCATAAGAAATAACAAGCAGGATAATTTTGGAAAAATATGGAAAGATCTACATGAAATTATGAAAAGTGAAATGAGGAGAACCAATAGAACATTGCATCTGCCAGAATTATTTTTTGAAGAATGATTTGTATATGTCCACCTCGAGAGAAGAACTGATAATAAATAACCAAGACATAGTTATATATATATATATATATATATATATGTATATATATATATATATATCTTTTTGTTAAATGATACTTTCTCTAATGGGACAGGAGAGAAAGGGAGGGATTTAACTGGATATTTAAATGTCTCAAACAAATAAATAGATCTTAAAAAAATAGCAGCTTTCTGAAGAGATAATTACCTTTTCATTTGATCATAATTCAGCCCCTTTCAGTTGCTGAGATATAATTAACTTTCCATGTTTTTCCTAAGTTTGAATTTCCTTTAAAATTAAATCTTTATTTTTTAGTAAGCAAAAATCTTCCCTTTTCTCACTTCCATTTCTTCTATTTCCACAGCTGAAAAAGAAAGGAAAACAATTCCCCTGTTACAATCACATGTAGTCAAAAGAAAAGCAAAATTGCACCATGGAATTGGGTTCATTTGCTTCAGTTTATCAGGTACGTAAACTTTTCTGCTGTTCAGTTCTTTTTTCTTAACAAGTATCAACTTATTTGGGTATTGTAATTTTTATATCTAGTATTGATACCTTCATTTGCTATTTTTTCATTGTATCCTTTGAGAGTCTAGAAATTTTATTTTTCACAATGAATTTTTTATTAAAATTTATTTTTTCTCAATTATATATAAAAACAATTTATGACTTTTCTTCCTTCCCTAATAAGGTTCTTAGTAATTATAATGATCACCTTACCATATAGGAATATAAACATTTTAACCTTATTGATTCCCTTTGGATTTCTCTTTCATGTTTACTTTTTAAAATTTCTCCTGAATCTTGTATTTGAAAGTAAATTTTAAAAATTTATTTCTGGCCTTTTCTTCAGGAAAATTTGAAAGTCTTCTATTTCACTAAATATTTTCTTTTCCCTGACAATTAAATCCAGTTTTTTGAAGGGTAGGCGTCAACTTGGTTGTAATTTTTTTTAGCTCTGTTGTCTTTTACAATATCATTTTTGAAACCCTCTGATCCTTTATTATGGAAGTTACTAAATCTTGTATTATTTCAATTTTGCTGCTATGGCATTGGAATGATTTATTTCGGGCCAATCATGATATTTTCTCCATGACCTGGGAGTTCTGGAATTTGGCAATAATATTCTTGGGGTGGGGGGAAAGCCTCATTTTGGAATCTATTTTACCCTCTGATTCCAGGTTATTATTACATATTTCCTTGATAATTGTTTGAAAGATGATATCTAGGCTCTTTTTTAATGGTTTTCAAGTAGTACAATAGTTCTTAATTTTTCTCTCCTGGATCTATTTTTCATGTCAGTTGTTTTTCCACCAAATTATTTCAGATTTTCTTCTATTTTTTCCTTTATTTTTATTTTGTTTTATTGATACTTATTGTCTCATGAAGTCATTATCTTCCACTTTTCCAATTCTAATTTTTAAGGAATTATTTTCTTTATGAGCTTTTGCATGTTTTTTTTTTCTATTTGGACAATTCTACTTCTTATGAAATTCTTTTCTTCAGTGAACTTTTTGTTGCTTTTTACCCATTTGGCTAATTTTCCTTTTTAAGACATTCTTCTGTTAAGTGGATTTTCATGCATCTTTTACTATTTGGAAAATTCTATTTTTTAAGATGTTATTTTCTTCAGTATATTTTTGTACTTATTTTATCAAGCTTTTGATGTTCTTTTTGTTATTTTCTCAAATTATTCTCATTTATTTCCCCAATTTTCCCTCTACCTCTTTTATTTGATTGTTAAGTCATTTTTCCAGCTCTTCCTGAATTATTTTTGGGTCTAACATTAATTCATATTTTTCTTTGAATCTTTAGATATAGCTGTTTTGACTTTGTTGACTTTTTCCAAATTTGTGCTTTGATGTTCTCTCTTACCATAGTAACTTATTATGGGAAGGCCCTTTGCACATTTTTCCTGTATATTTTGTAACTTTTAAGATTGTGTTTAAGTCATGCTATTCTTATATAGTGTAGGGAGCACAGTATTAAACTTCTGGTCTTTTGTGAAGCTGTTTTCAGTGCTAGTTCTATGAGTCAATAAGGGGTATCCTGTAGTTTCTTTTGAAACTTACCATCTCTGGCTTGAGAACTCCCCAAACTCCTTCTGTAATCACCATCTGGTCACACCACTGATGTTTTATCCACATAGGCTCCCAGGAAACCTCTTCCTTGTGTCACATATCTCTTTTTCTGACCTTCTACATTGTCTTGGATGGTGGAAGAATGTTTCTTTCTGACCTTTTTGGCTCTGCCTCTCCAGAAACTGATTTTGGAATCTGGCCCTTTCTAACCACATTTGTAACTATCTGAGCATGAACTGTGTGGCTTTGGTAGAAAACTGAATGGGGAAATTAATATAAAGAGATAACACATTTGAAAAAAATCTTTTCTATTGATCTCATTTCCCTTAAGCCCATATTAAGTAGTTTTTATGTTAGTTTCAAATAAAATATTGATGTTTTCTAGGAGTATTCTTTATTTCCTACTACCTTATTCAAGGTATATATTTATCTTGATTTATTGGATTTAAATAACTTCTTTAGGGAAACCATATTGATATTTTTCTATCCTCTTATAAATAATCTAAAGTTTTATTTTTCATGTTTTTTTGCTTGTGTACCTAGAATAATACTTTAAATAGTAAAGATGATGAGAATCCTTACTTTTAATCCTTAAGGGCTTTTATGAGAAAGGGAAAATTGAAGGACTGCAAAAGAAATAATGACAAATTGGATAGGCGATGGGAAGAAACTTGGTATTTCAGAAACCTCAAGGTCAGGTTGTTTATGGGGAATAAGAAAAGAACACATTTGACTACATCCTACAAAGAAGAACATCAAAATTCAGGTACGTTAGAAGACAGGAGAAAAGATGAAGATCAATCAATTACTCAGCAAGCATTTATTGTGGACTTACTGTGTACTAGGTAAACATCTCAGCTGTAAGTATGTAAGTAAAAAGAATGAAACAATCCCTACTCTCAAGAAACATGTTCTAAAGACAGAGATGTCAAGTACTTAGTGCTAAGGCAAGGAGAATGGTGATTAAGTGTTAGATCTGAAGGACAGAGAGAAGACTAGCTTAGTAGATCAGAGCATGTAGGAAGAAGAGTAATGTCCAAAAAGACTAGAAAGATTGGAAATAGTGGGGATAAATCATAAAGTGCTTTAAAAGCTAAAAAGAGGAGTTTATATCTTGTTCTTGAGATGATAGTAAGCTAATAGAGTTCTTAATTCAGACAGTAACATGGTCAGATTTGCCCCTAAGTAAAAATATTTTGTCAGTAGTGTGTATAATGTTCTAGAGTAAAGAGAGACTTGAGTCAGGGAAGCCTGGGAGGAAACTATTGCAGTAATCTGCAGTAAAAGGTGATGAAAACCTGAACTAGAGATAACTTTGTATGTGGAGAAAAGAAATCAAATCTGCGGGAAAGATGGACTTCATGTATCAGACAAGTCAAAACACCACCCCTCCATCAATTAATACTTCCTCTCAAACTTGGATATAGGTGGTCTTTGACTTTGAGTTCAATTTTTCTAGAAATAGTGTCACACTAGACAATGTCCATTTCTAGGCTAGGCTCTATAGCTGCTATCCAGAGAACTACCTGGTGGATGGCAAACCTGATATCTCCTTAAACAGGTATTTTTTCAGTAGTCACATCTCCTGATGATCCAGTAAAACAAAACAAATCTCTGCACTGTCAAATAGTGTGATGCCAGAAGTGGATATAGGACTTATCAATGGAAATAAAATTAAAAAGAAGGTATCTTGCCACTTGTATTGCTGTTGTAACCTAAGAATCACTAGGCCTTTCCATTTACCTTTTATGTGAATTCTGTTATTGATCATATCCCTTTATTTAAAGATGAGCTCCTAGGGAGAAAGGACTATGACTGCAATAATATAAGGGATCCTCTAGTTGCTCCTGATGAATTCAAGTTAACATGTGCTTTTAGGCAGTGATTTATAATTGGAGGAAAGGGAGGTTACTAATATCTGATGCTTAATCATTATTTATATAGCAATTTATTATGCCAAGCAGGAAGCCTCATCAGGAAAGTGAGAGGAAAAACCAATACCACACTCTAGGAATCCTACTGAAGTTAATTGAAGAATAAATAGTGTCTCAAGGTAAGTAGCTCTCAAATTGACAATGAGAGCTAAGTATACAGTTACTTTTATCCTCTTCTTCTAAATGAGGGACACATTATGGGCTTAGATTATGGAGTACCCCATATGAACTGGTTCTCATCGTTACTTCATTTGCCTGTTTTGGTGTATCCATTCAAGGGAGCGCAGTATTACAGATTTAATTATTTATTTTAAACATCTGTCTGGTTTGAGAATACTTTTCGATCTTCCTTATCTTTGCCAGGTTTCCCATTGCTTGGTCTTGCTAGTGTTTTAATTGATTAAGAGAAAAGGATTTATCTATGGTTTCCATTTTCCAATACTTACTTTGGTATTTTGGATATTGCAGTTATTAGAAAGCTACTGCTGAATCCATGGCTATTTTTACTAGTGGTTATTTTCTCCACACCATTAGCTTTTGTTTAATGTAATTTTTTTTTTTGGTAATACAAAGCTTAGATAAGGAGTGCCATTAAAATAGCTTAGGAATGGTGTGAACCCTCCTCCTCCTAGGAGCAATAAGCAAAAAATACAGAGGCAATATTTGACTTAATGTGAGGAAAATATCTGAACAATCAAAAACCTGCAAATGTGGAGTAGGTTCCCCTTACATGAAGTTTTTCTACTTCACTTAAAATAGTCACATGGAAATGTGTGGGATAACCATTAAAGAGGGAATTCAGGTACAGGTTAGCATAGAGGAATGAAATTTGCCATCCCTCCCACCTCTGGATATCTGTGAATATGTTCTAAATCTGAATTTAAAATCAAGAGGCCACTGTTTTTTTTTTTAAAGAAAGCTACTTATTTGAAAATAATGATTTTTTTTAAAGAAAGCTACTTATTTGAAAATAATGAATTTGAAAACCCTCTTATTTTATGTCAACTATTTACTAATAACTATTTATATGGAATAGTAGAAAACTTAAAACTTAAAAAACTTAAAAACAGATGAAGCATTTGAATCTGAATACCATCTCTTGCTATTGACCTTGAAAAAATTTAGATTCCTTAAATAAAATGTGGGAGTAGTAATACTTTTCCTAAGTACTCTTTGTTGTTATTGTGGTAATCTAATACTGAATTGTGAAACCACTTTAAAAAACTCTAAAGCAAAATCAACATGTAAAACACTTTTGATGCTTTATAGTAAGTTGTGGCATTACTTCATCTGTTTTCAAGTCAAATAATATATTTTATTATCCCATGCAGTTAGATAATAAGTAAACAGTTGACATAAATCAGTAAAGAACACCTTCAAATACATTATTTTCAAATAAGTATACTTTTCCCCAGAAAGGCAATGGCTTCTTGAATTTATGACTGGAATGGTTATTTATTTCAAGAGATTAATTTAACAATTATTTAAACAATAATATTGTTATGTTGCTCTAAACCAATGATGGTGAACCTTTTAGAGATGGAGTGCTGGGACTCACCTCTACCCCATCCCCTAGACTGAGTACCATGCCCCTCCCCAGAGACCATGTACTGTGATCCCCAGCCCTTATGCCACACAGGGGAGGGAGGAAGCACTCCCATTGGACTGCTGGGTAGAGGGGCAGGTGATGTGAGGAATGTCCTCAGGGAGTGTAGAGATGGGGAGGGTAGTAGCTCAAGCTTTCCTTCAGCTCTGCTGCCTGTGAGCTGCCCACTTTACCCACTGTGTGCTCCCATTGGGCTGCTGGGCAGAGAAGTGGGGGATGTGGAAAAATGTTGTCAGGCACAGTAGAAAGGGGGAGGGGAGCAGCTCTGCCCAAGTCCCTCTGCCTTTCTAGTAATGAATTTTGATGGGGGGAAGGGTGGTCAAGTGCCCAGAGAGCATTCTTTGTGCCATCTTTGGCACCCATGCCATAGGTTTGCCATCACTGCTCTATACCTTCTGGAAGTCAACATTTTTAAAATTAGTAAGCTTGACATGAACAGAGAAGAGAGGAATCTAAGTCAATAAATATGTAAAAAGAATTGACATATCAATATATATACTCATATACATGCACATAAATATGTATACATATGAAGCATAACATATATGGTTATCCATGTATATATGAACATGCATAAATGTGAACCTATATGTATGGGAATATGATCATGGAAAAGACTTTGGTATTGATCCCTTCGAGAAATATTTCCAGGCAATGAGTTTCCTGAGAGCAGCTTTCATATCCTTGTTTCTCAGGCTATAAATAATAGGGTTCATAGTTGGAGGAACTACTGTATAGAACATGGACAACAACAGGTCAATAACTGAGTCAGATTCCTGAGGTGGCTTTAGATAAGCAATGGCACCAGTTGTGATAAAAACCATGAGAATTATAAGGTGGGGCAAGCAAGTTGAGAAGGCTTTTGACCTTCCTTCTGTGGTTGGAATCTTCAGCACAGTTGAGACAATGTGACTGTAAGAGACTGTGATACAAATAGAGCAGAAAATCCCTAAACCGAATCCAAGAGCCATAGTAACATCAACTGCGAGGTGTGAATGAGAGCAGGAGATCCTGAGTAAGGAAGGGACATCACAGAAGAACTGGTGAATCTCCTTTGAGCCACAGAATGGCAAAGTGAATGTGGTAACTGAGTACAGAGCCCCCCAAAAGCCTCCACCGAGCCAAGAAGCAGCTGCTATTTTCATACAAATATCACTGTTCATGAGGACTTCATAGTGTAAGGGCAGGCAGATGGCTACATAACGGTCATAGGACATTGCTGTTAGGAGAAAAAGTTCTGATGCAGCAAACAACATCATTAAAAAGAGCTGTGAAACACACCCCAAGAAAGAGATGGAGCAGTCGTGACTCAGGGAGTTTGCAATTGATTTGGGGACTGTGACGGAAATAAGACAAAGATCTAAAAAGGACAGATTCTTAAGAAAGAAGTACATAGGAGTATGGAGTTTCCTATCAAGAGAGATGAGGGTGAAGATGAGCAAGTTCCCAATTAGAGCCACCAGGTAGATCAGCAAGAAGAGAATGGCATGTAAGATTTGTAGCTCCCAGATGTCAGAAAAGCCCATGAGGAGGAATCCTGTCACCATGGTGACATTCGCCATGTTTTAAGTTTGAGGGTTCTCTCCAGTGTCTGCATGGAGAAAAGAAACAGATGTCAAATGATGTCAACACTCGTTTTGTTTGTCAGGTTACCTTGATTCAGATTAACTGTGTGACTGTAGGCAAATAACAGTTCCTCTATCTGCCTTAGATTTTTCATTTTAAAAATCAAATGATGGAACTAGTTCAGAGGATTTTAACCTGAAGTTTGTGGACCTAAAAACCTTGATAGCATTTCAATGTAATCTGGGTCCTTTTTAAGCTTACACATTTGATTTTATACATTTAAAAACATGATTCTCAGATACAGGTTCATAGCCTTCCAGACTACCAAAGTGCCTGATGATATCCAGAAAAGGATAAGAAGCTATGAAGTAGATGACTTTTAAGGCTTTTCTGTATCTCAGGTGATTTTAGAATCTATGATCAAGGTTGTTATCTTGAAAAAGGCGATAGTAAGAGCTGTGCCTCTTTTAGTGGATTATCTTCATCATCATGAATTACTTTTATTATAAGGCATCTTTGAGGTAGACGATTTGGGTAGTATTATTACCATTTTATATATAAGACATTGGAGCTCAAAAAGTTACGTGATTTTTCAAATGGTTATATAAGGAGTATCAGAACCAAGATGATAATGGAGGTTTTCCATTTTCAAGACTATCTTGAAAGCTCCTCTATCTTCCTTTGCTGAGGCATATCTTATATATATATATATACATATATATATATAGATATAGATATAGATATAGATAGATAGATAGATAGATATAGATAGATATAGATATAGCTATTCATAAACACATGATTCTCTTCCTATTCTTCAAGACTAATAGTGATATAGATTCTCTAGTAATCCTAAATGATGCCCACTGCCCTAAACTGAGTCACCATTCATGACACTGTGATGCTATAATCACGTATTAGACTTTCATATTACCTGTTAAATTTTATGCTGTCTGTGGATCACAATCTCTCCAGGCAAGCCATGTCAAAATGTAAATCTATCCTCAGATGGAAAGATAAATTTCAAAGTATTTCAGTCCATGTTTGGTCTCTTCTGCTGGTCTATAGAATGCAGCATGTAGCACAATACTCTCCTTACTCTTAGGCCACACTTTGGATTTTGATTCACCTTGTCCTACGTAAAACACTTCTGTAGCTCAGACTCTCATATATTCTCCCCTCATGACTTATTTCCCAGGTTATATTTTGGACTGATTGTTTATGTCTTCAAAGTCATATAAACAGAAATGTGCTTTTGGCATGGGGTAAAGGAATTATAAATGGATCAACCCTAGTATGTAATGAAACACTTATCAAATTCTTGCTTTGTACAAGCCTCAATTCTAAACCTAAATAGTTAAAAAACATGAATTATCTCTAGTCATAGACACAATATATTTCTAGTCTATTAGGGGGAAAAGAAATATATATATATACATATATATATATATATATATATATATTTATAATATAGGAAGAGATACATGCAGAGGAGAATAAAGTAATCAGAGATATGTGAGAAAGAGTTTATTTCTGACTGGCAAGATTAAGGGATGATTTCGTGCCTTATGGAGTTTGTAGGAAAGTGCTTAGGGTTTGGGTAGGATTTAAAAACACATAAATATCGAGGTTACAAGAGGAGATATTCCACCTATGATAGCATAAACACAGAAGTAGGGTTGAACAAGACAAGGAAGAAGGATTGCTTATTTTCTTAATATAAAGGTTTTTTGAAATTCAAATATTGAGGTTTATTTTCTTCTTAGAATCCTTCCATCTCAGAATCAATACTATGTATTGGTTTCAAGGCAGAAGAGTGGTAAAGGTTAGGCAATGAGGATTAAGTTACTTGCCCAGGGTCACACAACTAGGAAGTATCTGAGGTCAGATCTGAACTGAGTACCTGTCTCCGGGTCTGGTACTCAATCTACTGAGCCACCCCAAGACATTTATTTTCAATTAAAATTTTGTACTTTTATTAAACTGCCCACAATTTCCCTATGCATCATTCTTCTTAAACCTATTCTTCATTTTTGTTGGGACTTACCCATACCAATCAACAGCTTGCCTGGCAATCACTCTTTAACTGATTTTCCTTTCTTCCTTTCCTAATTTTCCTCCTGTAGTTAACCAGTGTAACTAGATATTTAGCTCTCCTTTTGAATAACTTGCTGCTTTGTCTTATTGCAGATTACATCTTGTCAAACCCCAATCCCTGGTTACTTTAACATCTACCTCAGAATTTTATTCATGAATGGAGCTGGGCAAAAGTCACAAGACTCTTCTGATTAGGCTTTCTACCAGTTTATACCATATAATCACAAATGGTGCTCACTTTAGCCAGGCAGTACTTTTGACCCTCTCATGTTGCTTTTCTATCCCATTCCTTACCTTGGCTGCTTCTGATATTATTTTCCTTTTTTTATGACTCTCATATCTCACTCTTGAACACTGATGCAAATTAAACTTCATATCATATTTCATTTAGAAAATAAAGACCATTATTGGCGAGCTATTTATTTTCCCTTTTTCAACTCACAAGTCCTCAACATTTTCCTGCTTTCTGGATTCTCTCCTCCTTTAGTTCAGTCTCTAAAGAAGATTTAAAATAGCTCTACTCCTGATAACAATGAAATCCTTGAATTATACTCCTTGATTCTATCCTTCTTCTAAGATTTTTCCTCTTTTATTAACCTCTTTTCTTCTAATATTCATTCCTTTTTTTACTGCCTAAAATTTCCCTTACCCTCAGAAATAACCAAATTAATTCTATAATCCTAATTAAGCTATGTTTCTATATTTCTCTTACTTTTTACATCAAAATCCTAGAAAAATGCTATTTATTTTTTATTTATATTCACTGCCTCTTCTTTCACTCTTTATAACCCTCTGTAATTTGACATATGACCACGAGTCAATTGAAACTATACTTTCTTTTGAAGTTTTGCTTATAGTTTATTGAATCTCACCATTCTCTGTTGGTTCTCTTCTTTGTTCTTTTCCACTCATTTAAGTTTTCAAGGATTACATGCTTTTTATGTTGTTTGCTTCTATTCCCAGTCTTTTTTTTTTTTTTTGCCTGTGGACAGGGAATTCTACAAACTTCTTGCCAATTCCGTCTCTCCTCTGCTGGCTTGCAGGATTAGGCATGATGGACTAAATTGCCCTGGGGCTTAAGTCCTCAATGGAGGCCTTAAAGGCCCCAGCCAGATGTATTGTGTTGCTGGACCTCACCTTGGACTGATGCCAGGGCCTGTGACTTCATGGGATGGGTCTGAGGTGCTCCCTTGCTGGTGCAGTCTCCATCCTGGGATCCCAAAGCCAACCTATCCCCAATTGCAGAACGTAGTGCCCAGTTGAAGAACCCAGTGTGGTATGGGGAGGATTGGTTGGCCAGCACTCCTCTGTGTGCAACTTTGCTTCAGGTTTCCCCTTATCCCATGAAAATTGACTCTCTCTTCCTACCTTTCACATGGGAGAGCCTTTTTGAAAGATTGGTATGGAAGGATAGTCAGAGCATTTTGGTTTTTGTTACTACTATGCTACCATCTTGACTCTACCCCTTTGAAACTATACTTTCCATCAGCTTATTTACTATTACCAATGATTTATTAATGTACAGATCTGATGACTTTTTTTTCATTTATCCTTCCTTCTTGTTCTCTGTGCAGTATTTGATATTTGAGCACTCTCTCTTTCTTTATAGTGTTTCTTCGGATTTTTATTATTCTGTTCTCTCTTGTCTTAATACCCGACTACAATTTTTAGTTTCTCCTACTGGTTCATCATCATCTCATCATGCTCTTTAACTGAGTTTATGCCACGGTTCTGTTTTAGGCTTCTTTCTATCCTCTTTACATTATTTGTCTTTGTGACCTAATTATTTCAAGTGAGTTTATTTATATTCCCTATGGGGATGATTACCACAGTGATATTTTGTGACCTAGTCTCTCTGAGCAATATCTTTGCATCATGTATCCAACATTTCAAGATGGATATCCTTTAGCCATCTCAAACTGAACACGTCAAAAACTCACTTCCTTATCTGCTCCATTCCTCAAAGGTCCTCTGTTTCTGAACTTTCTTATTTTTTCAGTCCTATCAGTCATCAGATTCACAACTTTAGGATTATCCTTTTCACCTCCTACTTATCCCTTCATCTCCAGTTTTCATATGATATTCTTTCTATCACCACAATTTCCCTATTTCATTTCAGTTACTTGGTCACCTCTCTAGTTCAGACTCTTGCCACTCATTATCTAGAATATTGCAATGTCTTTGTAATTAGTGCCTTTTCCCCAAGTCTCTCCCATCTTCAATCTATTCATCACAAATCTGCCAAACTTCTTTTCCTGATGCATGAAGTTGAGTATGTCATCCCTCTACTTCCTAAAGCCCAGATTGTTCATTAATCCTCAGATAATAAAAAAGAAACATCTCTGGTTTTAAAATCCTCTCTGAAACAGGTTCCAGTCTTTATTTGAACCACAGTATATGTCAATCTTCTCTTTCTTTATCTAATCAAATTCCCAACCAAATCAATCTTACCTTTCTTCATATATGGCACTACAGGTCCCAAGTCTGTGCCTTTGCCCTGCCAGTTCAAAAGATTGAAGTCAAGAACTATTATAACTTTTATCTTTGAATGCCTAGCATTTAGCACACTGATTGACCCACATTGAGACCTTAGTAAACGCTTGTTGATGGATTTTTTTATTTATTTAGCTTTTCAGTGATCACTTAGTCTATCAAGTCATAAGAGATATTGAAAAGATCACTGTATCTCTAAATGTAGCCTTAAATAGCCCAAACTTCACGGTTTTGTACTTCCTGGATTTTACCATTAAGGAAACAGTTTTGTTGTATGGGCTCTTTTTCAAAACAGTTGAGATGAGGTACTGGAAAGAGTGTTTTGACAAAATGTTATGGAACAAGGATATATGATTTTGGAACTGGTTTCACCACAAAGAAAGTTAGTCCTGAGTGGATAGAATGATAATTTGGGAGAAGGGACCCTAGACAGAATGCTAGCTGGGTAGCAAGGGAAGAGCAAAGGAGCCTGGTCTCTTCAATGGGAGAGAAGAGGGAATGCTAAAGCTTAATAGATAATTTAAGTAGGAGGTTATTTAAAGCAATCCTCACATTCTCTTTAATTTTTGTCACACTCAGCATTGATTTTCATACCCAAGACCTGTTTAAAGTTACAGATTCAAGTTACCACAAACTCTGCTTATGTTAGCGTAGTTTTTAATAATGAAAATTTAAGATTGGTTTTGAAACAGTTTTTTCTAATCTAAGTCGCAAAGTCACTGATAGATCTATAGTTTGAATACAAAAAGTGGAATTTCCTACCTCTTATTCCATTAATTTCTTCAATTCATTGCTTGAGATAAAGCTATCAGTTCTTTATTCAGGTATCAATAGGCTCGTGTGGAGAAGGAGTATATTTTCAAAAGTGGAAGGATATTCATATACCCAATGATGACAGGAATCATGAACAAAAGCCTCTGATTTCTTTTCTTTTAATTTCTGGTTGCAGTAGAACCCCACCATATTCTTGGTCACTGTAAATATACTGAGGTGGGAACCACTGATGTCTGCTTAGCTATGCTTATCACATTTCTACTTAAGCTTTAGCATTTAAATTGTCTTTAAGGAATTAAATTTCTTAGGATCCTGTCAAGTTCTTTCTCCTAATTTGAAATATTTTCTATATGCTTACATCATTGCATTTTCCTTCTGGAATTTAAGCATTCTAATTTTTGTGGGATTCTCTGAGGATGATAGAATTAGAGATCTCCTGAGAGTTTCTTCAGTGTTATGGTCTCTATAGTCCCTGAACAGCTCAGATCCCAGAACCGACAGTCAACTTGTTACCCTAGCCCTTGGGGATCATAGGTTACTTAAGGTACTCTAAGATACTTATATCATTTGACTTATCTTGATAATGCCATAAACATCACAGTAACCATTGGGTCACATGTAAGTTGTTTTCTAATTTAGAAAAAGTTTCATATTCCACAAAACAATATAAATGTACCAACACTTCCCCCAAACAGAAAACAAACCCAACAACAAACTACAATCCTATAACACCTAGGAAAAACAACAAACCTCATAACCATTATCTTTATAATTTTCCATTTGCTATAAGAAAAGGGGTGTCATTTAACAATTTGGCACAAATGTTGCATCTATAATCCCAGTGCCCAGCACTGTGCCTGACACATTTATTAATGCATGACTGGAATTTATTAAGATATAAAAAGATGTCATGAAGTTATTAACTTTTCTGATTTTGAGAGAAAGAGTATTGTAGCAGATGTCTTAAGATTTAATGTATTCCCGTCACTTTTACATCATGTTTCTGTGCCAGGTTTCTGATCATTTTCCTGAATTCCTCATTGCTTTTCCCTTTGTTGAATTCATTTGTACTATATTTTGCACACATTTCCTATTGACTTCCACTTAAATGCTCTTTTTCATTCTTCTTACATTTCTAAGATTGCATCATTTGAGAATAGCTTCTTTAATTATGATCCTACATCATTATGCCCCATTATATTTTAGTTTTTTTCTACTTTTACATAAAGTAGTCCCATTGATAGTATATGCCAGTAAATAGTCTTATGATACAAAGATTCAGTAATATATATCTTTATCTAGTAATATTTACTTCTTGAATCATGACTTCTAATTTAATTTTTTTTGTTTGATTATGGACTTTTTAGCCCATGAATTTTATTTCTGGGATTTTCCCTGAAATTTGTGCCTTTCTAGGATTCTCAACTTCTATCCTTCTTCATTTAAGGTATAATTTATGCCATTTATCTTGGTGGATGTAAATAGAAAATTTCCAATATATTTTTTACTTTAAAGACCTTTTTAATGAGCTAATATATTCTTATGAACTTCTTTTAAGTTCCCCTATTTCCCATAGAAGAGCTATTCCTTTGTATCATGCCAACATTCAGAAATCCAAACCTAATTCTCTTTCATCATCTTCTTTGGTATCCATTATCCAAATTATATTCTCCCTTTTTTGCACAAGGAAAATACCACCTTTTCCCTTTATGCTTTATGACAATGCTTTTTAGGATTGTTGTGACAGCAGTCACAAATAGTTGGAAATAATTCCCATTTTGATAATCATTGGGAAAATTTCTGGTGTGCATTCAGGCATGTGTCCCAATAAGAAAGCAAAACTGCCTCAGGAAACCTGAGTATAAACATATTCACCTACTTGTTCTATCTTCTCTTATTTTTTTTTCTTCT
>NC_058133.1:320195928-320219090 GCF_016433145.1 Gracilinanus agilis | reverse complement strand
GTTTTCTTGGTCTGTCAATCTCTCATTGAGATATTTCATGTTTCCTTCTATGTTTTCAGTCTTTTTACTTTGTTTTATTTTTCTTGTTGTCTTGAGAGATCATTAGCTTCTACTTGCTCAATTCTAGCCTTTAGGGATTGGTTTTCGGCTATAATCTTCTGGTTTTCGGCTATGATCTTCTGGTTTTCGGCTATGATCTTTTGGTTTTCGGCTATAATCTTCTGTTTTTCGGCCATAATCTTCTGGTATTCCTTTTCAATCTGGTCATTTCTGGTGTTCAATTTGCTTATCAGTTCATTTGGTTTCTGAGCCTCACTTTCCAATTGCAGGATTCTACCTTTTAAACTGTTATTTTCTTGCCAGATCTCTTCCATTTTCCTCAAAATCTCAGCTTTGAACTCTTCCATAGCTTGTGAGGAGTTTTCCTTATTTGTGGAGGGTCCGGATGCTTGTTTGTTCTCCTCCTCTGTTTGCTCAGTTGTCTGGATTTTCTCTGTGTAAAAGTTGTTGCGTGTTAAAGACTTCTTTTTCTTGTTGTTAATCTTTCTCTTCTGAACTTCCTGAGACTGGGTAGCCATTGTTAACCCAGCAGCTTCTCAGCTTTATCCTCGCGCTCAGGGTCTGTCTGCGGTCTTTTGGCTCCTGAGGTCTGAGTTCTGGTTTTTTCCAAGGTCAAGCCCCCTGGTGGACCCCCTTGCTTGATCCTCTGCCAGAGGTTTCTTTACAAGTCTCAGGGCGCTGCTTCCACAGTCGTATACCCTTTTGCACTGGTTCCCCCCACTCAGGGTTTCAGAGCTTTAGCTTCTGGCTATGTCTGCCTCCACCCACGCCTCTGCCTGTGCCTGGGCTCTGAGTCCGTATTCTGCGCCCTGCGTCCCTCTTGGTGCCCTGCTCCCGCGCTTAGATTTTGTGTGCGTTCTTTACCTTTTTGGGGTCCTAAATCTTGCTGCTCTCAGGAACAGGCCCCAGAGCTTCCAATGACTAGATGGGTGCCCCAAACTTGCTCTATTTCTTTTTACCTGGCTTCGGCACTGTAGGTGTTGTGTGTGAAGGGGGTGGGGATGGGGTGGTTGCTCAGCCCGCGATTTAGTGAGAGCTGTTTCACCCCTTTATAGCATGGAAATGCCTTGATTCCACATACCTTCCACGCTGTGCCCTGTTGTGGGGTTCCTCTATTTGTCTGGACTTGTTTTTATGTCCCCTTGAGGAGTTTTGTGTGTTTCGGTCAGGAGAGGTTAAGAGCTGCTTTTTACTCTGCCACCATCTTAACCCGGAACCCTATCTTCTCTTGTTTTTATTGGGATTCCTAATAACCCGAAATCCAGAAAGGTAATCAATGATCTTTCCTTTTTTATTTTAAAATGTGTTTTTATTTAATTCATTAAATACTTCCCAGTTACATAATTTAAAAAATATTCATTAAAAATTTAATTCAAAATTTTCTTTCACTCTCCTTTCCACTCAACAAGAAGGGAGGAAATATAATAGTATTTTGATATGAGGTTCTAGAAAACACATTTCCACATTAGCTATGTTGCAAAAGAAAGCACAGTTTCAAACAAAAACAAAGTAAAATAGTTTACTTCAATCTGCTTTCAGAGTTTATCAATTCTCTTTAAAAGTGGGTACATTTTCCATCATGGGTCTTTTGGAATTAATTTGAATAATTTTGATTATTGTAGTCTTTCATGTTTCAATCTTCTTTACAATATTTCTGCTACTGTGTACAATAGTCTCCTGGTTCTACTTACTTCACTTTCACTTTTTTCACTCAGTTCATATAATTTTTCCTAGGTTTTCCTGAAACCATTCTGCTCATCTTTTCTTAAAACACCATAGTATTCCTTAATAATCATATCTCACATTTTGTTCAGCTATTCTCCAATTGATGGGCATCCACTTGTTTTCTAATTCTTTGCCACCACAAAAAGAGCTATTATAAATATTTTTGAACAAATTTGAACAAAACATTTTCATTTTTTGGGTTCAGATCTAGTAGTGGTATTGTTGGATGAATCAATATGGATAGTTTTATTACCCTTCTGGTGTATTTGGGTCATTTGTTCTCCAGAATGGTTGGACTAGTTCCCAACTCCATCAGCAGTACATTAGTGTCCCAAATTTTAACATCCTCTCCACCATTTGCCATTTTTCTTTTATGTCATTTTAGCTAATCTAATTGGTATGAGGTGGTATCTCAGAAATGTATAATTTGAGTTTTTCTATGAGTAGTGATTTAGAGCACTTATCATTTGGGAATGGCTTTAATTTTTACAAATTTGGCCAGGTTCTCTATTGTTTGTGCAAAAGCTTTTAAATTTCATTCCTCTAATCCTTTCTATGTCCTATTTGGTCCTAAACTCCTCCCTTATCCATAGATTTGACAGATACATCTCATGGTTTCATAATTTACTTAGGTTATAACTTTTTATGACTAAATCATTTATCCTTTCTAAATTTATCTTGGTATACAATATGAGATTTTGGTATAGACTTGGTTTTCAGCCAAACTTTTTTACAGTTTTCCCAGCAATTTTTGTCAAATGTAGAGTTCTTACCCTAAAAGCTTAGGACCTTTGGGTTTATCAAATACTAGATTTGGGTTTGTTTTGGCAGGACAAACTCTAATATTTTCTATTGTCTGCAGTTGCTTCATATGGATTTTCTCTTTCTTCCTGCTGGACTCCATTGGTAACAGAAATTATGACAATTTATGTGGGTTCATTTTATATCTGGAGTCATTTAAAATGGAACATCCTTTTTCTATTTCTTTATTTTTCTAAATTTCTATTATATATTTTTCCATAGTTACATGATTTATGTACTTTCCCTTTCCTTTTCCTTCCCCCCCTTCCAGAGCTGACAAGAAATTCCACGGGGTTATACATGGATTATCACTCAATACCTATTTTCATATTAATAGTTTTTGTAATAATCTTTTAAAAACCAGAACCCCACATCCAATACCCATATAAACAAGTGAAAAATCAAATGTTTTCCTTCAGTGTTACTATTCCCACAATATTTTTCTTTTGATGTGGATAGCATTCCTTCTCATAAGTTCCTTGGGACTGTCCTGGATTATTACGTTATTAGCAAAGTTGATTACATAGGATTGTCCCATAATGTTTCAGACTCTGTGTGCAGTGTTCTCTTGGTTCTGCTCATTTCATTCCACATCACTTTGTGGAGGTCTTTCCAGCTTATAAGGAAATCAAGCAGTTTATTGTTCCTTATAGCATAATAGTATTCCATCACCATTGTATACCACAATCAGCCATTACCCAATCGAGGGACACTGCCTCATTTTCCAATTTTTTGTCACCATAAAGAGCATGGCTATGAGTATTTTTGTATTTTTCCTTATTATTTCTTTGGGGTACAAACCTAATAGTGGTATTGCTGGATCAAAGGACATGCAATCTTTTAAAGTCCTTTGGGCATAATTCCAAATTGCCTTCCAGAATGTTTGAATTAATTCACAACTCCACCAACAGTGTATTAGTGTCCCAATTTTGCCACATCCCCTCCAACATTCATTATTTTCCTTTACGTTCATATTGGCCAATCTACTGTGTGAGGTGTTATCTCAGAGTAGTTTTAATTTGCATTTCTCTAATTAGGAGGGATTTGGAACACTTTTAAATTTGATCATTGATAGATTTGATTTCTTCATCTGAGAACTGCCTATTCATATCCCTTGACCATTTGTTGATCGGGGAATGGCTTAATTTCTTTTACATTTGACTGAGTTGCTTATATATTTGGGAAATTAGATGCTTGTTAGAGAGTTTTGTTATAAAATTTTTTTCTCCCAGTTTGTTGCTTTCTTTCTAATTTTAGTTGCATTGGTTTTATTTGTACAACCCCTTTATAATTTAGCATAATCAAAATTATTAATTTTGCATTTTGTAATATTCTCTATCTCTTGCTTGGTCTTAAAATCTTTCCTTTCCCATAGATCTGACAGGTATTACTATTCTATGTTCACCTAATTTATTTATGATTTTATTCTTTATATTTAGGTCATTTGCCCATTTTGAATTTATCTTGATACAGGGTGTGAGATGTTGTATATCTTTTCTTTATTTTTATTTTTTATTTTTTAAAGCATTTATTAATATTTATTTTTTTGAAAAGTTAACATGGTTACATAATTCATGCTCTTGCTTTCCCCTTCATCCCCCAACTTCCCCTTCCCCCCTCCCCCATGGCAGATGTGTATTTCCACTGGTTTTAACATGTGTCATTGATCAAGACCTATTTCCAAATTGTTGATAGTTGCATTGGTGTGGTAGTTTAGGGTCTACATCCCCAATCATGTCCACCTCAACCCATGTGTTCAAGCTGTTGTTTTTCTTCTGTTCCCCTCCTGTAGTTCTTCCTTTGAATGTGGGTAGTGTTCTTTTCCATAAATCCCTCAGAATTGCCCTGGGTCATTGCATTGCTGTTGGTACAGAAGTTCATTATATTCTATTTTACCACAGTGTATTGGTCTCTTTGTACAGTGTTCTTCTGGCTCTGTTCCTTTCATTCTGCATCAATTCCTGGAGGTCTTTCCAGTTCACATGGAATTCCTCCAGTTTATTATTCCTTTTAGCACAATAGTATTCCATCACCAGCATATACCACAATTTGTTCAGCCATTCCCCAATTGAAGGGCATACCCTCATTTTCCAGTTTTTTGCCACCACAAAAAGCGCAGCTATAAATATTTTCGTACAAGTCTGCTTATCTATGATCTCTTTGGGGTACAAACCCAACAGTGGTATGGCTGGATCAAAGGGCAGGCAGTCTTTTATAGCCCTTTGAGCATAGTTCCAAATTGCCATCCAGAATGGTTGGATCAGTTCACAACTCCACCAACAATTCATTAATGTCCCAGTTTTGCCATATCCCTTCCAGTATATATCTCTTCTTGCAGGACTTTGTTAGTAATATACAAAAATGCTGATGATTTATGTAGGTTTATTTTATTTCCTGCTTTTTTTTGTTAAAATTATTTTTAGTATCAGCTAATTTTTTAGTTGAAGATTTTTGACATATACTGTCAGGTTGGCTGCAAACAGAGATAGTTTTATTACCTCTGTACCCATTCTGATTCCTTCAGTTTCCTTTTCTTTTCTTATTGCTATTGCTAGCATTTTTAATATTATATCAAATAATATTGGTAATATTAGGCACCCTTGTTTCACTCCTGATGTTATTGGGAATACTTCTAGCTTCTCATTACAAATAATATTTGCTGATGGTTTTAGATCAATGTTTCATATAATTTTAAGAAAAATTTCATTTATAGTTGTCCTTTCCTATGTTTTTCATAGGAAGGAATGTTGTATTTTGTCAAAGGATTTTTCTGCATCTATTTATATACTTGTATGGCATTTTATTACTTTTGCTATTGATATTATCAATTATGTTAATAGTTTTCCTTATATTAAACCATTCCTGCATTTATGGTCACAATGCATTATCTTTGTGACATATTGCTATAGTCTCCTAGTTAGTATTTTATTTAGTATTTTTTCATCTATATTCATTAATGAGATTGGTGCGTAATTTTCTTTCTATGTTTTTGCTCTTTCTGGTTTAGGTATCAGCACCATATTTGTTTTGTAAGAGGAGTTTGGTCAAACTTCTTTACCTATTATTTCACATAGTTTATTAACATTGGAATTAGTTGATATTTAACTGTGATTCTTTTTTTAGGAAGTTTATTTTTGGTTTATTAATTTCTTTTTCTAAAGTAAGTTTATTTATATATTCTATTTCTTCCTCTGTCCATGATGGCAATCTATGGCATACATGCCAAAGATGGCACATAGAGCACTCTCTACCTAGAGTTCATTACTAGAAAGACAGAGGAACTTGGGGAGGGGAGCTGCTCCTTTCCCCTTCTCCACCATGTCTAATGACATTTTTTCACATCACCCACCCCCCTTCCCAGCAGCTCAATGGGAGCTTGTAGGGGTTGGCTCACAGGTGGCAGAGCTGGAGGGGAGTGTAGGACTTGGGCCACTCTCCTCCCCCTCTCTACGCTTGCTGAAGATGTTCCTCACTTTACTCACCCCTCCATCTAGCAGTCAAATGGGAGTGCTTCCTCCCTTCCCTGTGTGGGGTAAGAGGGGTGGGGTGAGGCATGGTACAGGGTCTCTAAACGGTTTGCCAACACTGAAATAGGAAGTTTATTTTTTTGTAAGTGTTCTTCCATTTCTCTTACATTGTTAAATTGTGTGTATGTTTGGGCAAAATAACTGCTAATAATTGTTTTAAGTTAATCTTCATTGGTGGTATAGTCACCTTTTCATCTTTAATACAAGAGATTTGGTTTTCTTCTCTCACTCTCTGTCTCTGTTTGTTTCTCCATCTCCATCTCTGTCTCTGTTTCTGTCTCTGTCTCTCTCCCTTTCTCATCTGATTAGCCTGTGGTTTATCATTTTTGTTGACTTTTTCCTAAAACCAACTCTTACATTTATTTATTAATTTAATGGTTTTCTTATATTCAATTTTATTGATTTCACCTTTAATTTTTAGGATTTCCAATTTGATATTCAGTTTGGGATTTTTAATTTGTTTTTCCCCTCCTACTTTTTAAAATTGCACCCCAAAATGATTGATCTATTCTTTCTTTATTTTATTAATATAAGCATTTAGAGATATAAATTTTCCTTTAATTAACATTTTTGCTGTACCCATAGGTTTTGGTATGCCATCTCATTATTACAATTCTCCTTAATGAAATTATTTATTGTTCCTCTGACTAGCTCTTTAATCTACTCATTATTTAAGATTGTTATTTAGTCTCCAATTGCTTTTTACTTTTTATTTCCCTAGTCCCTTATTATATACAAATTTTATTGCATTATAGTCTAAAAAGAATGTATTTAATATTTCTGCATTTTTACATTTAGCCATAATATTTTGTGCACTATTATTTGATCAATTTTTTAAAAGGTGCTATTTACCACAGAGAAGGTATACTCTTCTTTGTTCCCACTGTGTAGTTAGAATGTTCTATCCCACGACTACATTCCCCCAGAATTCTTTTTAGTATTACCCAGTATCCTTTTCTTTTCATCCCCAAGTTGTGGGCTTACTTTGTTTGTATACAGTTGTAGATAACTTCGTCTTCTCTCTCTTTTTCCCATGTGTGTGGCTGGTTGGGTTCTCTTGTTTTTATTTTCCTTTGCTTCAAATTAGTATTAATAAATTTTATGAATATAATACTTGGAGTATTTGGATATTAATTTTAATTTTCACAATTTGGCTACCTACGAAGGGATAGAATTCTCAAAAAAAATTTTTTAAGCCTTGAGAAAAGAATAGAGATTAGATAAATTTTGCAAGCCTCGTTTTTCTCCCACTGCCACTCTTGCTGCTACTGCTGATTGTGCCATTGTTCCTGCCCTCATCTCCCTATTGCTGAGGTGTGCTGGGAAGTCTGAGAGCTGTTTAGAGTTTGGAAGTGCCTTCTTGGTCCTGTGCAGAGGGTGATGTATGAGTCCTTTCTCTCTCCCCCTCTCCCCCATGTGGATTTTCAATCCTGTGCTAGCTGCCTTTTGGCAAGGGAACACAGTGTGGAACAGAAAAAAACTGTGCTATTCAGCTCCACCTCCTTCCAGTTTTCAACCAGATTTTTTTTTAAACTGACTCTGAGCTCCTGGCTTAGAAGGCTGCTACTGAGAGTTTTTTCACAGGGAGGGCAGATAGCCCAAATCAGCGGATTTGAAGTCAGACTTTTGGGAAATAAGCCTATGATTTTTTGTTTGGTTTTGTCCTTTTTCTTGTAACCTAAAACATCAGGGGTAGTCTGTATTTCATATTAAAATACCCTTTACTTCTCCCTTGGTGTTTTTGCTCCTAGGGAGAAGGAGAGAGAACAATACTTTTCCAAGCCTACTATCTAACTCCCAAAAGATTTTTTCCTTCAAGTCACGGTCTTTTTGTTTACCCTGTAAATAAAATCCATTCAGCTTTAAAAATGTTATTTATTTATTTATTTGTTTATTTTGAGGAATAATGCTGTTACAAAGCATGCTTGAAACTCTGAAAGAACAGTTCGAGTTGGTAGAAATAACAAGTGCATATTGGCTCTATTTTTTTCTGGCAGTTTGTATTTTCATTACATATTCCCCATTTTATTTACTTCTCCTCAAGAAAACAAGCTAGGCTGCTTGAATTACATACATACTGGAATATTTTGACAAAGTTTTGAAAATCTTAAATACTCTCAACATGCAGAATAGAGATTATGCCCAGTGCATTTATGAGGAACTCCAGAGCTGTGACCAAAGAAATGCAAATGGATGATACATCCTGGTGAGGGGAAGGAATCATAAAGATATCTGGAAGTTTATTGATGTTAACATTTTGAGTTTTGTTTCTCCTCCATGATAGTGAAGAAGTGTATTGGAATTGGAAAAAAGGACTTATGAACTCACTGCTTGTCATGCTTATTGTATTTTGCTGATTGTTGCTTTAAGATTTAATTTTGTTTTTTTAAGTTCATATATTAATCTGATAATACTATTCTTTAATACTATATAAAATAAATACTATTTATACTGAATCATTTTAAGCTACTGTGTTTTGGCTATTAGATATATTCTGTTACATTATTTTTATTTGTACCTTTCGCCTATAAATGTACTTAACAAAATATCATTCAACAAGCCCATTGTCATTTTGTAAAAACCTTCTTCAGTGGCAAAACCATAGGGATACTCAACTTGTCACCTGATCCATTGAGGTCACATGTTGCCTATACGGCCTTTTTGTTCCATCAAAAACTGGTTACAATTGTATAAAACCTTTGGAGAATTTAATGGGCTAAATATCTCAAATTGATTTTAAGGGGTCTTCAGACATGATTTTTAGATCTTGTTTTTTCAATAGCTCTGACTGATCATTTTGCCTGCCTTTGAGTTCTTTGTAACAAGAGGTAAGGGTCCATTTAGTACTGAAGTGAATAGCATTATTATATATCCCCACCTCTACATTTATTAAAAATGTAATGGATGAGACACATAACAGTCTCCTACCAGAGGAACTGGGAAGTTGTTCCTAGGGCATAGTACCCCATGATGGCTCTCAAGAGGAAGCATTTCTCATGAAGAATAAGTAGCTTCTGAATGATATTTTAATATATATTAAAAAAGAACATTGAATTAAAGGTAGAGAACAAAATAGAAGTTCCTGCCACAAAAGTTTTATATAAAGCATGAAGCCTAAGTAGCTTTCTGCATGATATTTTAACTCTTTGGTTTAATCCACTTCCACCAGAATGATCTAGATTCTAGGTGATGTTTTAGACCCCAAAAAGTTTTCATCAGCAGTACAGAGGTTTTTTTTTCCCCTAGGCTCTTCTGCCTAATTTTGGAATGATGGCAGTAACAGACTTTATTAAAAATATCTTTGCCAAGGTTGAAAGATTTGCTACATTTGTAGAACATGTGACAAGTATCCATCAGTTCATAGGTTTTTTTAAGTGTCACACAGCAAGTGACGATAGAGACTCATGTGAATACTATAATAGTGGGTTTGTTTGCTATTGTCATTAACTGGGCTATTTTGAACTTTGGGAATTTTGGTACTTCTTTGAATGTGCATCACCTGCTGTACTACTGTTTTATAAAGTTGTTACTTTGTGAAAATCATTTGCACTCACACAGTTGTTCATGGCCAAGTTAAAAAGGAAATGGATTTCATTTTTGGGTGAGAAACTTTTGTATTTTACCTTTTCTTGGCTGACACAGTATGTCATTGATTGTAAGCTATATTTATTTTTTGAATTTTAAAAACATTTTTATTATTGTTTTTTTCCTGGTATGTGCAATACAGTATTTGAATTTTTTTATTTTTTTATATTTGAAGCACATGTTATCAGTATTAAAAAGCTGTTTTTTAAAAATTTTACACAAGGATAAGTTTAAAAATTTCCATTAGTCCTGACTGTAACTGCATACCCAAAAAGCTTTAGACTATAGAAATAATACTATTGATTGTTTAAAAATTATGAGACTTTGCTTAATGATTCTTTCTGATTCCAGGAGAAGGGAATACAGAAAAAAAAGCCACTGCACAGTTCCGAAGAAGGACAAAGCTAACCTACATAGTGCCAATTGAGCTGAAGGTCAAAGAGACCAACCCCCAGTGGGATTAATGAAATTTTGAGCCAAGACAAGAGGACTTGAACTTGTTTGGGGTTTGAGGTTGAGGCTATTTTGACATATGTCAGAGAAATGTCTTCTCTCAGCCCTACCACTCACCTCACTTTGGTTGCCATCCAGGCTCCCATAGAGAAAAGGTAAAACCAGATCAGGAAATGCTATTTATCTTTTGCTGCTAAAATCTAGTCCCTTTTCTGTCTTTCATAGTATGGCAAACTTTCTATAGTCCTGGTTATTGATTGGGTAAGTGCACAATTACATAAATTGTTTTAACTGGGCCCTGATTCAGGGACTTGTTATAGGTTTATTTTTTCTATACTTAGATTTTTTAGACATAAGACTTTGCTATTTTATATTTCATCCACAAGTTATTTTTGCTCTTTTATTTGGATTTTTTGATGTTTTTGATTTCTTTCACCAATTGATTAATATTCCTCATAACTCATTCATGCATCCCTGAGTGATCCCTGTGTTTGTCACCATCCTCCTCAGGGGGGACTATGTTATTGTTGCGAACTTTGATTTGAATTTGAGCCTAATTTAGAACATGAGACTACCTCTCAGAATTCAGAAGGCAAGCCTTTTTGGAGAAGGCACGATGAAAATGCCTGCAGAGACCACACGCTGCACAAAAAGATCCAGAGTGAACTCTGGGATGTGCTAATGCTAATTTATGTTGAATGCATTTGTTTTGAATGTACACTACTCTTATGCCAAAAGGGGACTTCCCCTAATTGGTTTTTTGTCAATGTAGCAATCATTGATTTTGTTCTTTTTCTCTTTTTTCCCCTTTATCCCAAAATTATTGTAATTTTCCTTTTAAAACTTGCGATATTGTATATATCTTTAGTTAAAAAATTTTAAAGTTTTAAGTTAATTATGTTTCCATGATCCCTTTGGGGAGATTGGTCTCCTAAAGGATCACAGGGGGGAATGTATAGTTAGAATGTTCTACCCCAGGACTACATTCCCCAGAATTCCTTTTAGTATTACCCAGCATCCTTTTCCTTTTGTCCCCATGTTGAGTACTTACATTGTTTGTATATAGATGTGGGTAATACTGCCTTTTCTCTCTTTTTCCCATGTGTGCAACTGGGTGAGCTCTCTTGTTTTTATTTTCCTTTGCTTCAAGTTATTATTAATAAACTTTATAAATATAATACTTGGAGTATTTGGATATTAATTTTAATTCTCACACCACTCTCAAAATATGTGTTATATTTAACTTACCTAAAATTCTATTTATCTCTTTGACCCTTATTTATTTCTTGGTTAGATTTATCTAATACTAAGAGGGGAAAATTAAAGTAACCCACCATTTTTTTTTGTTATCTATTTCTATCCGTTACTCATTTAGTTTTTACTTTAAAAATTTGGATGCTATAGAATTTGGCACACGTAAGTTTAATATTGATAATAGTTCATGGTCTATGGTACTTTTTAGCATAGTATAATTTCTCTGTTCATCTCTTTTGATTTTATCTTTTTTAGTTTAAACTTTCTCAGAGCTCATGATTATTACTCTTGCTTTTTTTATATTAGCTGAAGCATAATATATTCTGCTTCAACCCTGTATTCTTACTTTTTGTGTGTCTCTCATTTTTAAGTGTGTTTTTTGTAAACCTTCATATGTTTCTTGTATACTCTCAAATGTCTCTCATTTTTAAGTGTGTTTCAGTTTTCATTTTATGGGTGAAGTATCTCATTCACATTCAGAGTCAAAATGACTAGTTCTTTATTCTCCTCAATTTTGTTTTTCTTCACTTTGTCCTTTCTTTCTTTTTCTTTTATCTATCCTTAGATGTCCAATTTCTTCTATCCACTACCTCTCCATTTCACATGACTTCTTTGAAATCCTCTATTATCCTCTCCCTTTCCACTCCTAGTTCCAAATTAGCCCACCTTCCTAAAGGTCCTTACTTACCCCTTTCCCCTTACCTCTTAATTCTTACTCTGACTTTCCAAAAGTCCCTTCCTTGTCTCTTTAATCATACCCTTCCAGATTTTGACATGGGTTCAGTTCTCAAAAATCTCACTTTTAGCTTGTCCTAAGAGGTCCTCTCTTATCCCATCTCCTTAACCCCCATTTCCTGATATGTACACCTTTCTAGATGTCCCTCACTTTTCTTATTCCTTTGTTTCCTTTCTCTTATTTAACCCTTTCATGTCTTAGGCCCTCTAGTCCCTTATGGGTACTCTAAATCCCTTCTTACACTATCACTTTTCTTTTTCTGTATATTAACAAGAATTTTATTCTTCTAGCTGTAAATGTTGTTCTCTCTTTAACCAAGATCTAATGAGAATAAGGTTCTAGTACTAGCATTCCTCCAACCCCTCCCCACCTTCTCCATGGCAGTTTTTCCACCCATTTCTTTGCTATATGAGATAATTGTTCTATTTTATCACTTCATTGTCTATTTTATTATTATTTTGGATCATTCCATTATATTAACCTTATTTTTGATCTACATGTGGCCTTTCTAAGTATCCAGGTAATGATGTAATTCCTTTTTTTTTGGACAGGTCACAATTTAATTTAATTTAATTTATTTCATTTTTATTTTTATTTTGAATATTTTCCCATATTTACATGTTTCATGTTCTTTACCTCTCCCCAAACCTCCCTAAGCCCTCTTAGCCGATGCACAATTCCACTGGGTTTTACATGTAAATGATGTAATTCTTAAAGGTTATGGATGATATTTTCCCATATAAGAATTAAACAATTTGATCTTTTGGGTCTCTTATGATTGATTTTTTATAATTACCTTCATATGTTTCCTATAGATCAGATTTCTACTGGGTTCTGGACTTTTCCCTAAGAATAGCTGAAACATGTTTAGTTTCATTAAATATTCATTTTTTACTTTGATATAATTATACTCAGCTTTTCTCAGTATGCTTTTCTTTGTTTTAAACCCAGTTCGTTTGTTCTTTGAAATATTATCTTCCATGCCTTTTGTTCCTTTAATGCTGAGAACCTTAAGTCTTATGTTAGTCTGACTGTATCTACATAGTACTTAAATTGCTTCTCTTCTTGTTACTTGTAGGATTTTCTTCTTAAACTGGTTGCTATGGAACTTAGTAATGATGTTCCTGTCCATTTGCAACTTTGGGTTTCTTTGAGGTAGTGATTAGTGGATTCTTTCAATTTTAATTTTACCCTTGGATTCTATAATTTTTGGCCAATTTTCCTTGATGATTGCTTGGAACATGGTATCTCAATTCTTTTTTTGACAATAATTTTTTTGGAGTCAAGCTATTCTTATATTATCTTTTGATTTATTTTCCAGGTCAGTTGTTTTCGTGTTTTCATATTCTCTTCTGCAATTTCATTTTTTTAAATTTTGATTTATTTTTTTAGCTATCTTAGGAAGTCATTAGCTTCTTGTCAAATAATATTTCTTAGTGAATTATTTTCTTCTGTGAGTTTCTTTATCTCTTTCTAATTTGGATAATTTTTTTTCTAATTTTCTTGATTTTCTTCATTGCTCTTATTTTTTCCCTAATTTTCTACAATTTCTCTCATTTGGTTTTTAAGGTCTTCTAAAATCTCTAACAGAACTCCAACAGATGATATTTTGTATTTTTCCATGCACTTACTTGATAAATAAACAATTGACCTAAATTGATAAGAACACCGTCAAATACATTATTTATAAATAAGTATGCTTTCCTCTTCACTTTTCCCCTTGAAAAAAGGTGGGTCTCTTGGCCAAAAAAAATTTTTTTTTTACTGAAATGGGTATACATACTTTGAAGCGCTTATTATTTATTTAGTTTGCATCCCCCAAAAGAAAAAAAAATTGGGAGAGTCATATGTGTACAAAATATTTAAATCAAGTATTCTTATGGGGGCAAAGAATTAGAAAATGAGGGGCTACCCATCAACTGGGGAATGGCTGAATAAGTTATAGTATATGACTATAATGAAATACTATTGTACTGTGAGAAATGATGATATTGAAGGATTCAGAAAAATATGAAAAGAATTATATGATCTTAAGTAGAGTGAAATGAGCAGAACTAAAAAAACATTGTTCGCAGTGACAGTAATACAATACAAGGAACAATTGTGAGTAACTTAGCTATTTTCAGCAATATAATGATCTAAAATAATCTCAAAGGATAAGAGATGCCATTTGCATTTGCAGAAGTAACTGATGGAGAAAAATAGGGAGGAAATTTAAGAGACAAAATTATTTTTAAAATGTTGAAAACAAATATGCATGTAATTGAGGAAAAATAAAATAATAATTCAAAAACTACATATTGTTATGATGCTCCACATCCTCTGGGAGTCAACATTTCAAAATTTGTAAACTTGATGTGGACCTTTAACCAAGAAATTTAAATCAGTAAATACATAAGTGATATGACATATCAACATATGTGAAATATATGTACATAAATATATATAAATATATACAAGGAAATATTCATATATATGTGTGTATATGTGTATATATGTGATTCATGGAAAAGATGTTGTGATTAATTCCTATGAATTTCTTTAGAGAAGTCTTCAGGTCCTTGTTCCTCAGGCTATAGGTTATAGGGTTAAGAGTTGTGAAAGGAAATTTTTGATTCTCTTTGTCTATTCTGAGTTTATACTTGTGAAAAGGGAACCCTTTATTCTTTTTGCCTATTTGGTTTTAAAACTTTGGTTAACAATAACAAATACCCCTACTTAGTACCTCACTAGATTGTGAGGATAGGATTAACTCTCCTTTGATTACTTTTGAATTAACAAAAGCAAATACACCCATATTTAACCCTAAAGTAAGGGAATCTCTTACTACAGGAGTTTACACCTACAAAAGGAAGACACCCCTACTTAACCTTAAGTAGGAGGAAATCTGCAATCCACTGCTAAATTGGGTGACAATTCAGAAACCTGTGAATCCTAGGAGGAGAGTTAATACCCTTAGAGGTGACAAGTCAATCCCACCAACACTGCCCCCCTGGGCAGGACTGGACAATTTGGAAACTGTGATTGGACCCTATGAAGAGGGGTAGGAACAGGAAACCACCATGAAATCCTTGGGCTGGTGTGTCTCATGAGTTGAGTCTCTTGGAGAGTGTCTCCTGGGGATAGTCTTTGAGGGAACTTCACTGGAGACTGCAGCTTGGATCACAACTTCAGTTTAGATTCTGACTCCTGGACTACTTTGTTGGGTGAATGAAAAGGGCTGATTCCTTTCTTAATTTTCCTAAGAGACTAGCTTCCATCTTGGAGGAGGCCTTGTAGTTACTCATTTCCGACCCTCCTGGTTGAAGATTAGTATAGGTATTTTCTCTAACCTCTCTCACATTTCTCTACTTTATTGTTTCCCTTCTAATTTGACAAATAAACTTCTGACTTGAGATATAATAACTTCGGCAACCATTTTATTTCATATAATTTAAGTCCAAATACTAAATTTAACTTTTACAGGGTTAAGAGCACAATTGTATAGAACATAGACTACAATAAGTCTAGAACTGAATCAGATTCTTGAGATGACTTTAGAAAAATTATCATAGGGGGCAGCTGGGTAGTTCAGTGGATTGAGAACCAGACCTAGATATGGGAGGTCCTAGGTTCAAGTCTGGCCTCAGACACTTCCCAGCCGTGTGACCTTGGGCAAGTCACTTGACCCCCATTGCCTAGCCCTTACCACTCTTCTGCCTTGGAGCCAATATACAGTATTGACTCCAAGACGGAAGGTAAGGGTTTAAAAAAAAGTTATTATACCAGTTGTAAGAAAATGAGGATGATAAGGTAGGGCAGGCAAATGGGGAAGCATTTGACCTATATTCTGTGGTTAGAATCTTCAGCACAGTTGAGAAGATGTGACTGTAAGAGACTGTCATATAAATGGAGCAGAGAATCCCTAAACTACCCCCCAAAACAATAATCACGTCAGTTTCAAGATGTGAATCAGAGCAGGAGATCCTGAGTAAGGAAGAGACATCACAGAAGAACTAGTGGATATCACTGAAGCCAAAGAATGGCAAAATAAATATACTGAGTACAGAGTCCTAAACAAAACTCCACTGAACCAGGAAGCAGTTGCCATCTTTATCCAAGTCTCATTATTCATCATGACTTCATAATGCATGAACTGGTGGATGGCCATATATCAGTCATAGGATATCACTGTGAGGAGAAAAAGTTCTGATGCAGCAAATAATATTATTAAAAAGTGCTGTGATACATACTCCAAGAAAGAGATGGAGCTGTTGTGACTCATGGAGTTTGCAATTTATTTGGGGACTCTGATGGAAATTGAACAAAGGACAGATTCTTTAGGAAGAAACACATAAGCATGTGGAATTTTCAGTTGAGAGAGATGAGGATGAAAATGAGCAATTTCCAATTAGAGCTACCAGGTAAATCAATAAAAAGAGAGTGGCACATAAGACCTGTAGGTCCCAGATATTGGAAAAGCCCATGTGGAAGAATCTTGTCATGGTGAGACTGGCCATTTGATGTAGGGTCTATTTACTGTCTGCATAGAGAAAAGAAACAGATACCAGATAATGAAATGACTCAATGTTTTGAATGTTAGGTTATCTTAGTTCAAAATTCACTGTATAACCTTTAGTAAATGACAATCTGAACAAAGATGTTAATTCAGACTTTCTGATTCTAAGACTATCTTGAAAGCTCTTCTATGTTCCTTTGCTGAAACATACCTTATCATGTTTTTAAATAAATGATTACCTTCCCATTTTTCAAGACTGACAGTGATATAAATTCTTTAGTAATTTTAAATTGTATCCACTGCCCTGGATTGGTTCATTATTCAGGATATTTTAACACCATAATCACCTCAAAGGACTAGAAATATCACGTAGACAAATATGTAGTATTATGTATTAGATTGGCCTCTATAGTCTAAAGCTCTACCTTCCTCACCACCAAAAGAGACTCAATGTATTCCCTTTAATTTTTTGTATCTTCTTTTCCACTGTATTGACTTTTAGGTACCTCATCATGTGAGGTAATTTAACCTCACTCCCATGTTACCTCTGTCATCTCTTGATTTATTTTTAGATTAACTCATTATAGTTGGCTTACTCCTTTCCTTCTTTCTACATATACCCCTTCCTACTGTCCTAATAGTGATAAAGTTCTTAAGTATCTTAAGTACTTTAGGCATCTTGAATAATTTAATTACCTTATCCAAGTTATCATAGATGTCTTAATTGTCTTGATCATCACCCTTCCATGTCTGAATATATTAAATTCAACCCTGGTAGTTTTTGAATTTCGCAATAATAGTTCTGAGATGTTTTATAATCAAGGCTCTTTCAGAAGATGATTGGTGGATTCTTTCAATTGCTATTTCCCCCTGTTGTTCAAGGATCTCAGATCAGTTTAGCTGATGATTTCTTGTAATATAATGTCCAAGCTCTTTTTTGATCATAGCTTTCAGGTATTCTAGTGATTCTTAGATTTCCTCTCTTGGATCTGTTTTCTAGGTCAGTTGTTTTTCCACTGAGGCATTTCAGATTTTCTCCTATTTTTTCATTATTTTGATTTTGTCATAATGTTTCCTTATGCTTTATGAAGTCATTAGGTTCCATTTGCTCAACTGCACTTTCACTGTTCCTACTCCAACCTATTAGTTTTTCTCTCCCCTATTCTATGATTACTCTTTTTACTTAAAAAAACTTTTTAATTTTTATTTTTTTCATATTTTAAGGGCCAGAATTTAGGGGCTTAAAAATAAAAAGGTTGGACTAAATTCATAAGTGTGGTTGCCAGGAATTATATTCAATTCCAAATAACTTTTCAGGGTAGTTTATGTACAAAAGGAGAAAGAGTGAAAGTAAGAAAATCAGAGAGAGTAGATGCTTACTCTGGCCAGTCCTAACCAGACAGGCTTAAGAGACCACAGCAAAGAGGGTCCAGAGGTAAATTAAAACAAGGGTTTTAGCCATGAGGCCTCCTCCAAGATGAGGATCTTCTCCAGAGGCTAGTACCTCCAGAACAATCCAGGGAAAGGAAGTCAGCTTTTTTCACTCACCCATGTAGTAGTTCTAATAGAAGTCAGTCCAAGGTCCTCAGTTGGAGTTCCTTCAGGGTCAAATTGAAGGGGAAAGACTCTCCCTAGCTATCTCCAGAAGACATTCTCTTCAGACAATCTTCTCCCCAGACTGAGTTCAGGGCTTGCTTTTATGGTGACTTCTTGTCTCCTCCCCTCTTCACAGGAGCCAATCAGAGTTTCTAAATTGTCTAGCACTTCCCAGGGGGAAATGTCTGTGGGATTGACTTTGAACCTTCTGAAGGTCAATTTCTCATCAAAAGAGTTCATAGTTTCTTGAATGAACAGTTTCCGAGGGTGTCAACTTTTAAAAGAATTCACAAGTTTCTGACTGAGTTAGGAAAAAGGTGGAGCTCTCCAAGAATCTTGCTGGCTTCTCACCTAGCACTAAGTAGAGTGTGAATTCACTAAGTGGATTTTGAACTCCCCCACCTAGTTCAAGCTTGTACTTAAATTAGTGTTAACTCAGGATAGACAATGGAATAAAGAATTCTCTCTCACAATATTACATGTCAATACAATTTTTAATATTCATTTTGTGATATTTTGCAATCCATGTTTTCTCCCTCTTTCTCATCCCCCCTCACTCCCTAAGAAGGCAAGTAATATGAGAGAGATTATACATATATTATAATTTAATTCATATTTCCCTGTTCATCATGTTGTGAAATAGGACACATATTTCTTACACTAGAGAAAAATTCATTGAGGAAATAAGACGAAGAATAATATATTTCAATCTGCATTTGAATTCCATTTATTCTTCCTATGACAGATATCCTTTTCTTCCATGAGTCCCTTAGAATTGTCCTGTATCCTTGCCTGGTTGATAATAGTTCAAGTTATTCACAATTGATCACATAACATTATTTTTGTTACTATTTTCAACATTATCATCATTTTGCTTACCTTACTTTGCATGATTTTATATGTCTTTCTGAGTTTTTTAATAATCATCTTTTTCATTTCTTATGGAATAATAGTATTCCATGCTAACCATATACCACAAATTGTTCAGCCATTCCCCAGTTGATGGACATCTCTTTAGTTTCCAGTTCTTTGCCACCAAAAAAAAAGAGCTGCTATAAACCATTCTAATACTTTTGTAGCTTGAGGGAACCACCAATTCATCTCCTCATTAATCTGTTCAGTTCCTGTTTCAAAAAATTTTCACCTGATTACATCAGTACAATTTCTTAATATTTACTTTTTGATATTTTGTAATCCATATTTTGTCTCTCCCTACCGTTCTTCCCTCCTATACTCCAATTACTCTTACAGACTTCTCTTCTACCCTCCAGATTTTTAAAACACTCCCAGAATTCATGAAAAAATCAAGATGATTTGGTGAGACTTCCCTTCTCATTTTGTACCCCTCCCTAACATTGCCCCTGACTATATCTTCCTTTATTCTAATATCTAATGAAGAGGTAGATTTTTTCCTTGCCAAGACCAAGTACTTTACATGTACTCTTGATCTTTTTCTTATATTCTCCAGTGAATGACCGCCTGCCTCCCCCACTATCCCTTTTCTCTTTCCAACCTTCAGGCATTTCCTTTCTATTTATTCTTTCTTTGTTTCTTACAAACATGCTTAAGTTCCTCAGGATTAAAAAAACCTCACAAGCTCTTTCTCATTTTTTTCTGTTTATCATCTTTCCTTTTTTAGATATTACTCTAAGGTTTACGACTGTAAGATATGCTTCTTTCTAAAACAAAATGCCAGAAATAATTCACTCTTTGAAATTCAAACGTATGATTTTATATAATCAACCAACAAATATATATTAAGTGCCTATTTATGTGCCAGGCATGGTAGATACAGAAATAAAAGCAAAAATAGTTTCTTTTCTTAAGGAGCTAGCAGTGTAGTTGGAGGAGATAACCTATATATGCTTAGCTATACAAAGTAGGTAAAAGGTAATTATTAGAGGAAGGTACTAGTAACAGAGGTGTATCAGTTAAGGCTTTCTGTAAGAAGTGGCTTTTGATCTGAACCTTGAAGGAAACTAAGTATTCTGAAAGATAAATGGAAAGAAAGTCTGTACTGAGAAAGTCAGGGCAGAGGCAAAGAGGCAGGAGATGCAGTTTTAGTCATGAGGAATAGCAAGAAAAGTATACCTGGACTGCAATGTTTGTGGAGAAGTGTAATGTGCTTATAGGGAAGGTTGGGTCCAAGTTGTAGATGTCTTTAAATACCAAATGGAGAAGTTTATAACTGAAGCTGGGAGACTGGAAGTGTTAGTTCTCTTGACTGAATGGTGGAAGCTCAAAAGAGGTGTAGTATTTTTGAGCAAATATAATGACTTTAGTTTTGGATATGTTAAATTTGGTATGTCTTTGAAATGTCTAGTATAGGCAGTTGAAAATTTGAGGTGGGAGCTCAGGACAGAGAGGAGGGTTGGGATTACAAAATTGTGGAGTCATTTACATATAGATGGTCATTTGAATAGCATGGGGCAGCAAGGTGGTGCAGTGGATAGAATGACAGGCTTGGATTCTAGAAGACTCATCTTTCTGAGTTCAAATCTGGCCTCAAACATGACCCTGGACAAGTCTCTTAAGACTGCTTGCCTCAGTTCTTCCTATAAAATGAGCTAGAGAGGGAAATAGCAAATCACTTGAGTAGTTTTGCCAAGAAAACCCCAAATGGAGCATGAAGTCTTGGACATGATTGAATAATAACAATAAAAGAGATTATAAATTCCATGAGGAGAGAAAGGGAGACAGGGGAAGAGAGTCAGAAGAAAAAGAAGAAGAAAAGAGGGGGAAAGAGGTGAGGTAGGAAAAGCGAAAATAGAGAATAAAGAAAATAAACTTTGGAGGGCATTAACAGAGAGTGCAGTGGGCATGATGATCCATAACAGACTTGGTTCATCTCATGCTGAATGGCCTCTATGTTATCAATTTGAAATAAATAATAATAATATAAATAATAATAATAACCCATTCACATTCACATAGTATTTCCAGGTTTACCATAGACTGAACATACATTATCTTGTTGATCTTCACAATAGTAACATGAGCTTAATAGTGGAAGCATCATCATCCCCTTTTAGCAGATAAAAAACTGAAGATCAGAGGGATAAATGACTTGTATAATATTCCACAGTTTGTAAATTCAGGATGTAATCTAAGGTTATTTTGACTCTCAGGGCATTACGCTTTTGTATTCCTTTGTGTTGTCACAGGTATAATTTCTCTTGTTACAAGTAAATGTGACTTCTTCTAAATTTGTATTTTTTGGGGGGTAGAGGGGCTGGGATGTATTGAATGTAAAACTATCATTCAGTATCTTTCAAAAATCCTAGCCACTTAAAATGAAATCTCCTGGAATTTGGTCTCCCTGGGTCTCATAATTTTATAAATGTTTAAATTTTGTAGAAAGTATTCTTACTATTAATAACTTCTTGGAAGTGGGAGAAGAGATACTAAAACAAAGCTGTTCAGTTTCTTTTCCTGGAGGCGCCAGTATATTAAGTCATTTCATTTATAATCTCTTTGGAGGAATAACTGAGTTGAAGATAATCAGGACTATAAAAATCACTCAAAATAAAAAAAAAGATTTATTTTAAAAAACTCCTGGAAGATTTTATTTCCTTTTTATAATAATAAATGGAAATTTTCAAATTTTTTTATTTCTACCTCCATAACATTTCTTAGAAATGGTACCTTCTCTCAACTTGCACAATGACCTCTATAATTTAGGATCTTAATACCTTTCATCTGAAGTATTGCAATAACCTCCAAACTGGTTTCCCACCTTAATGTCTTTTACAGTTCCAGTTTGTCCTATACACTGTTTCCAAATTGGTATGCTAGAGCCAGACTGAACTGGCTGGGTTAAATTTTCAGTGTGAACACTCATGCTTCAGAAATGGACAAACTATGAAGAAAACTTAATTTATTACTTTGTTTATTATCTAGTTTGAATAAATTAGTGGGGGAATTGTTCATAATGCAGATTTAACTTTAAAATGTGTCTAGCATACATTCTTTCACATAGAGAGGCATGCACAACTGTGATTAAGTGAATGTCTGTTCTTATCATTCATTGAATTCTACCATCTATTGCTTCTAGGAAAAAAAAATACAGGCTTTTTTAGTCTTGCACAACTGGTCCCAACCTATATTTCCAGCATCATTGTACATTTCTTCACCACCCATACTCTACAATCTACCTATCCTGGTCTTTCCTCTCTTCCTCAAATCTGACACCCGTCTCTATGCCTTTGAATTGATCATACTCAGTGCCTGGATTTGATTTCTTCTTCACTTCCACCTTGTTTGAATTTCTCTCTCCTTTCAAGATGCAGCTTAAATGCAATGTCCTACACCAAAACTTTTTGATCTCTCCAACTGTAACTGCCTGCCTATCCTAATAATCATATATTTAACTTTTTATATTAGTTCTATTTATATTTATCTATAATAAACTTATATAAATCCTTGTTTCTCCTGCTTGGGTGTAAGCTCTTTTAGAATATAGATTGTTACATTCTTTGTATTTTACCCCCCCCCCCTTCAGTGCCAGGCACACAGTAGGTGCTTAATAAATGTTTGATGACTGATATTCTTCTTTAAAGCTCAAAAAATTCTTCCTATGTATAATCTCATTTGAGTCTCACAAGAGCAATGTAACATAGATAATTAAGGAATTATTATCTTCATTTTGCAGATGAGAACCTGAGGGTCAGAGAAATTACATGTAATATAAGAGAAACTAGAGACACACATACATCATTTAGAAATGAGAAAGACTTTCAGAGTGATAGACCTATATAATGGGTCCCTGAGGGAGGGTGTGGGATTTCTATCCCTGAAGGCCTTCAAGAAATGAATAGACAACACCATGTCCAGAATGAGTTAGAAATTTATTTGCCTGAATACAAGGAACTGGACTCAATGCAATATTAAGACTTTTTCTAATTTTTGGAGTCTGTGATTTTTTTTT
>NC_058133.1:320181289-320195557 GCF_016433145.1 Gracilinanus agilis | reverse complement strand
AAATATTTTTAATAAATCATATAATCACAGGATGCTAGATCACGTGATAATTTGGTACTCCTCATCCCCATTTTACAGATTAGGAAACTGAAAAAAGAGAACCCAAGTGGTCCACCTGAGATCACAGCTAATGATAAGTCCTGGAATTTTCTGCTCCCAGTTAAGAAATTTTATGCAGTCATTTATTTATTCATTCAAAACCCATTTATGGTTTTTACTTATCACATGCAAGGGAATTTAAAAAATACTTTAGAGTCCTTATTTTTCTCTATTCTCTAATAACTTTTGGATCAGTAGAATTATTCTCCTAATAATTTCCTAATCATCCTGTTTTTATTCTGACTCTAAGCCTTTGCTCATACAGAACCTCCTCTCTCCAACTATCCAAATCCTACTTATACTTCAATTCAATGTCTAGTTCAAGTCTTACCTCTTCTTTTTCCCTTTCATTCTAAACATCTTCAGCATGCACTCATCTCTTCCTCCTCTAAATGTTTAAAGCAGCATGGTGTGGTAGAAAGCATTTGAAGTATAAAATAAAATTTATAAAAACTATAATAACCATCTGGATTTGTTTTCAAAGTTGGAAATGTCAGTGAATGTTTGAACACCCATTTCCTCATCTATAACATAATAATAGTTACTCAAAAAATTATTGTAAAAAATCTGACTAGATAAAATATTTCGTAAGCATAAGTTGCTATGAAAATATATTTGTCATTTATTGCCAAACATTATCTTGTTTTCACCTAATGCACAATTCTATATGTGTGCTGTCTCCTCAGCTATATCAGATTGACAGTTCTTAGAAAAGAAGGATGTTCCTTAGTACTCCCCTTCCTTCTGACATTCCACTGCATCTACTAGAATAATGCCATGCGTATCGAATGTCCTTAAAATAAGGACTTAATAAATAAATGCTTATTTATTATATACATATGTATGTATATAATAAATAAGGAGATGAAATGAAGATGATATAAAATATGGACTTTACTCTCCTAAGTCTTTGTTCTTATAAGGACATGCTATGATTTAGATAAAAAAAGAGATTCAAAAATATTTATTGAAGTGGCTTTACTGACTCAGATGAAAGAGAGAGTGAATCTAGCTCATTATTTCTTTGACTTCTTCTCAAGCCCAATTTTTTATTTTATTAGGATGAAGAACCAGTCTATGGAAATAGAATTTATACTGGTGGGAATCTCCAGCCTCCCAGAGCTACGCCTATTTCTGTTAGTGTCCTTCCTGTGCATCTATGTAACTGCCCTGGTGGGCAACTCTCTCATCTTCTTCACCATCTGTGCCAGCCAACAGCTTCACACACCCATGTACTTCTTTTTGGGCAACTTGTCTGTCCTCGATGCCTTGTGTACCTCCACCATCGTGCCCAAGATGTTAGCCAACCTATATTTTCAGAGAGCCGCCATTTCATTTTTAGGCTGCATGGCCCAGATGTATCTGTTCACATGGGCCTTAGTGTCAGAGGCTCTCCTCTTGGCCCTCATGGCATTTGACCGCTACATTGCTATCTGCCATCCGCTCCATTACCCAATGGTCATGCGTAGTCGTGTCTGCATTGGGATGGCAGGAAGCATCTGGGCCATTGGTATAAGCAACTCAGCAGTCCATACCAGCTTGGCGATCCCCTTGTCCTTCTGTCACTCCTTCGTTATTGACCATTTCTTCTGCGAGCTGCCACCCATACTGAAGCTCTCATGCTCTGACACCCACCTCAATGAAGCTCTAGCTTTCTGTGCTGATGTAATATTTGGGGTGGGAAGTTGTTCCCTTATCTTGGTTTCTTATGGATGTATCATAAGGACAGTTCTGAACATTCGCTCTTCTGAGGGCAAGAAGAAGGCTTTTTCTACCTGCTCTTCTCACCTTACTGTGGTTTCCTTCTACTACTCCACTGTAATTTATACCTATATCCGCCCAACTTCCAACCTGTCCTTGGGAAGGGACAAAGTCATCACTGCCCTCTATTCTGTCATTATCCCTATGCTCAACCCAATTATTTATTCCTTCAGGAACAGAGAAGTAAAAGGGGCCCTTCAGAGACTTTTGGGAGGGACTTTACTCTTTCCTCCAGGCAAAACTTTATCATTTAGTCTAAAAACTCACCCATTTTAGTTCTGACTCAATACTTTTTCTGTTACTGGTGGTACTGAAATAGAGGCTAAATGGCCACTTTTCAAGGATGTGGTAGAAGACATTCATGCTTCAGGTAGAGTTTTAACTTGCTATTATCGAAGGCCATTTCAAGATCTAAGACTCTATCACTTTGAAGTAGGTACTGGTAAAATAAAAAAAATGCATGTTTAATTGTGGGATTTCAGGAAGCATTTCAGAGAGTTTAATTTAAATATTGGGAGAGGATAGGAAACTTTCCTTAACACTTGTTAAATGGCATCACATTCCCTTCCATACCCTCCAACTCATGATGTAACACTTATGCCTACTTTTATAATTAAATCAATTAGAAGCAATATTGTGACATTCTTGTCTTATCACTGAAGAGCTACACACACACACACACACACACACACATATGTTTAGATGTGGATAAATGCTACTAGCCTTAGATATTCTATTGGTGATACGTACATGCCTTAGAATCCAAAGACAATTTCTGATGAGCTACATTCCCAAAGGATAAGAGCATTCTTTTTGACTACTATGCCTGGTTAAGAAGTGATATTTAAATATTTGTTTAGGAAGATGGATAGGATGTTTTTTTTATTATTTTACAGCATGGCATCAAACAGCAGCTTACACCTGCATAATATCCCATAGCTAGTACCTATGTCCTGTTATGTAGCTTGTCTTGGGTCCTATTACTATTATTAATAAAACATTTTGATTTAAATACGTATATGTCTGGTTGCCTAGAATAAACAGGATAGTATCTCACCTGTCCTCATGATTTTGAGATCATAAAATGTCTTAGTTATTGACCTAACATGTAGCCTGAGGAGAAAAGTCCTTTGAGAACTATTATAGGTAACTTATAGGGTAAAGATAGATTTAAGGTAGGATAGAAAGCAGGCAGCTAAAAGCAAACCTATAACAGAACTGACCAAGTATCATTGAGATATGAGGTCTGAATTAGTTAATGCTGTTCTGAAGGACACTTTTCCTATTGAGAATATAATAGAATTGAATAATAAAGATTGTTCCCTGAATTTCAGTGCAAACCCAAAGGATGTGGAATTCTCCCAGTTGGACAAGACTTTTTAATATGCCAGAGTTAAGAATCTTTCAGCCTAGGAGTGACTATGTGATGGAGCCTGAACATTCATGTAACTCCATCTCCCAATTCTCTATTAAATTATAAAGTTTTCCTGTCAGTGAGCTTAATTTTTCCTTTTCTACTCCCCACATTTCCAGCTCCAACGTCTGCTTACAGTCAGAAAGAATTGGTTATCTGGATTGAAAACCACAACACTGGAGACCTTTGTTCATTCTAAATCTTGCAATCAGGAATTTACAAGAAAGGAGAGAAGAAGGGAAGAGAGTTCAGGGATCTCCAAATCTGTCAGTAAAGGGACAGTCAGGGACATTGCAGAAGGATGAGATTAATACTCTAGTCCAGGCATTCTGTTGGACATATTAAGGATGGAGATTGATGGCCAGAAGAAAGGGGGAATGTTAACTTTTGCTGTCATTCTATCACAATGGTCAGCAACATTTCTAAAATATCTATTGAGTCTTGCCTTGCTTGAATTAGATGTGGGAGAAAAAATAGAAAGAGCATGAAAAGAAAAAAGCATGAAAGATCTGCTTCTTCCTCGTCACAGTAAGTCCATGTAAATTATGTTAATAATGCTGATAATAATGATAACAATAACTAACAATTATGTAGTAATTTAGAGTATTCAAAACACCCTACACATATCTTATTTGATCCTCACAGCAGTACTTTGAGGTAAACATTGTTGTTATCTCTGTCTGACAAATGGAAACAGGTAGATGGTGCAGAAGATGGAGTACCGATCCTGGAATCAGGAAAACTCATCTTCCTGAGTTCAAATTTGACCTCAGACACTTATGAGCTGTATTACCATGGGCAATTCACTTAACCCTGTTTGCCTCAGTTCCTCATATATAAAATGAACAGGAAATGGGAGAAGGAAATGGCAAAACACTAGAGTATCTTTGTTAAGAAAATCTCAAAAAGGGATCATAAAGTGTTGGACATGACTGAAATGTTTAAACAACAACAACCATTTGACAAATCAGGAACCTGACTTTGAGTGAAATTAAATTACTGGAATATTGATTATTTGAGGCAGGATTTAAATTCCTGTTTTCCTTATTCTTGGATGTCCAACAGTCTATTCGGTATATCAAGCTGCCTTCTTACTGAGAACCCCAACCCTATTTTGACAAAACACATCCTGCATGCCATGCAATATTTTACTATTGTATGAACTGTCTTTGTTTACTGTGTTCTTCACCTACTTCTTTATTATCTTTAGGTATGATTCTAAGATGAAGGATTTATTTGATAAATTCAGGCATAATGGTTCTTTCTGAGTTTTGTTTAGATCTAAGATGTAGTGCAACAACTTGCCTTTGATTGACAGTTGGAGAATTTCCTTAGGCACAGAGAGTTTAAGTGACTTGCTCAGGGTCGCATGTTTATATGTGACCCTGAGACATAGACAAGACATAAAATCAGGTCTTCCTGATTTCAAGGATAATTTTCTCTCCTATCATTAGTAATTCTAGTTAGTGGATGAGAAATCAATTAAATGGGTACTTTAACTAATACATTAGGCTAATAGAACTTTGTTTTTATATGAACAGAGAGTGATCTTTCAAAAAGATTGAATTGACTAATATGACCAAAAAGGAAAATGGTAAATGCTAGAAGAGAAGTGGGAAAATTGGGACACTAATACACTGTTGGTGGAAGTGTGAACTGATACTACCATTCTGGAAAGTAATCTGTCCAAATGTCCATTATGTCCATTATCTATCCATGTCCAAATGACATTAATCTGTGCATACTCTTTGACCCAGAAATACCACTACTAGATATGCATCCTAAAGAGATCAAAGAAAAAGGAAAAGGACAATATATACAAAAACATGTATAGCAGATCTTTTCGTAGTGGCAAAAATTGGAAATTGAGGGGCTATCCATTACCTGGGGAATGGTTGAACAAGTTGTGGTATATTACAGTAATGGAATACTATTGTGTCATAAGAAATGATAAACAGAATGAGTTCAGAGAAACTGGGAAAGACTTCTATAAATTGATTCAAAATGAAGTGAATAGAACCAGGAAAACATTGTATACAGTAACAAATATTGTGTGATGATTAATTGCAAAGGACTTAATGATTATCAGTAGTGCAAAGATCCTAGATAATGCCAAGGTACTCATGATAAAAAAATACTATCCATGACCATAGAGGACTGTTGGAGTCTGCAAGTAGATTGAAGCATACAATGTTCATTTTATTTCCTTCAAGAATTTTTTTCTTGTTTTTGTGATATGTGTCTTTCACAACATGAGGAATGTGGAAATATGTATTGCATGACAACCCCTAAAGATTATTTACCATCTTGGAGAGTGGAAGCGGAGGGGACAGAGGGAGAGAATTTTAATTGCAAAATTTCAGAAAACAATTGTTAAAAGTTGTTTCTATATGTAATTGAAAAAAGTAAAAAAAAACCCAAAAGCATACACTCTGACAAAAGAAAGGAAAAGAAGAGAAAGAGGAGAAAGAGATGAAGAAAGAGAAAAAAGAAAAACAAAAATTCCAGTCTTGCAGTTGTAGCTATTAAAACAACCACATGAAGTACAAATATTATAAATAATCTCAAAAATAAACCATAACTCTATAGATACCATGTTGCTCAAGTATAAAAATAAAAATGCATTTAAATATAAAAAGATGCTTGGAAGATCACATTGGAAAAGATGAGGGGACATTTTTTTTTACCAGAAATAGCAAAAATTCATGACAGGTTTAGAAGAGCTTTGTTACTAGTAATTCCTTATATTTGTATATCTTTTCGTTACTAAGAATTTTCACATTTATTAATTCATTTGAACCACACAACAACTAAGCAGATCAGTAAGAAAAAAGATATTATCAATTCCTATTTAATAGAAGAGGACGTGGAAGTTCAGAAAGTTCTTGTAAGTTTACATCATCTCATAGTCAACTGACAAAGGATAGGACTAAAATCTAAGTAAGTCCTGATTTGAAGTAAATGTCTTTTTCTTCTACTTCAGCAAAAGCTTTTCTCATGAGCAATTTGGTACAGCTTTTAAAAATGTAACATTTGTGAAGTGTGAGGAAAGAATATGACAACCTAAAAATGGTTAAAGTTTTGAAAATGAGAGGCAGTGTGGAATAATTGATAGATTATTAGCTTTGGAATGAAGAAAACCTTGCTTCAAATCCTATTTTAGGCATTTACTTGCTATATGACTTTTGTCAGATCACTTAAGCTCTTTTTGCCTCAGTTTCCTTTTGTAGGGAATGAGGAGACTGAACTAGATCAGTGGTGTCAAACTCAAAAAGAAATGGATCCTTCAAATCCGGCCTCAGACACTTCCCAGCTGTGTGACCCTGGGCAAGTCACTTGACCCCCATTGCCTACCCTTACCACTCTTCCACCTATGAGTCAATACACAGAAGTTAAGGGTTTAAAATAAAAAAAAGAAATGGATCACAATTGAGGGGATGTCTATCAGCTGGGGAATGGCTAGCCAAATTGTGTTATATGATTGTGTGGAATACTACTGCACCATAAGAAGAGATGAGCAGGCTAATTAAAAAAACGTAGAAAGAACTACATGGCATAATGAACAGTGAAATGAATAAAACCAAGAGAACATTGTACACAGCTACATAATGAATACTGGAAGAATAAATTGTGAATGTTACCTCCAGATTGTGAAATAAAAGGAGAAAACATTAAATAATTAATTTGTATTAAGGTGGTCTCCTGGATGATATCTTCTGTGATGCAGGGAGGGTGGGTAGGGTCTGTGGCACTTGTGAATGGGATTTATTATGTAAATATGAAGAAAAGTAAGTTAAACATTTGAGAAATTTGTGATTTCATTTATGTATAATCTTTTTCTTTCTATATGGAAATGCTTGTTTCATTTCATTTTATAAAATTTGGTATAAAAAAAAGAAAAAAGAAACATGATATGTACTAGAAACAAGAAGCAAGAAACAAATCACTACAACTTCAGATTAACTTAGAAAACTAAAAATGAACATTTTTGATGTATTATATTTTTATTTATTTTGTTAAACTCTTCCCAATCACCTCTTAATTTGGTTATTGCCTATACTTTAGAGTTTGTGCAGGTGGAAAGTTGGATACTTCTGGGCTAGATAATATCCAAGTTCCCTTCCATTTCTAAATCAGTTATTCTGTAATGAAAAAGGTGAGTCTTATGGAATGTGTTGTTAGGATAACTTCACTACTTTCAATAGATAGGGTTCTGTGACTCTGATCCCAAGCTGTTGATTTGTCAGAAAATTTTGAGATTATAGAATTGTGACTTACCAAATTTCCAGTATTGATAAGAATACCTGCACTATTGCTCTAATTCCATATGTTCACCAAGCATTTTTTTTTATTTTAGCTTTATTCATGAGGAAGACTTTATCTATCTATCTATCTATCTATCTATCTATCTATCTACCAGTCTGTCATCTATCTATTCATCCATCTGTCTGTCATCCTGCTTGGCAATAATATATCTCATTCAAAGTGGAAAAAATACCCTTTTAACTTAGTGCAAGGTTCTATATGACACCATTTTTCTTGAGCCTGATTACCTCTGTTTTCTCCATTAGAATTTTATGCCAGAAGGTTTTCCTCTAGAGGCAAATCATGTGGCATAGAATTCTGTCAAAAACAATATTTGGAAAAAGCAGAGAAATTTCCAATGATGATGAAAAAGTTGTAAATAGAAGATGGAAGCAAGAGCAGATAACAGAAAGAATATAAAAGGTGACATAGTGCTTTAAGAATATTGTCAGGAATAGGAAAGTTCAGAATGAGCTGACAAGGAAATTTAAGGATGATGAAAAGTTTTCTTTTGTTTTTAAGTACTATGATAAAAATAAGATAAAAAAAGGGATAGGGTTATTGCTATAATTGGACAGGATGATGATAACAGAGAAGAGAGGAGGTGGGGCTGTCTTATTATTACTTTGTTCTTTTTTTGCCAAGGAGAATGAGTTTTGAATGTATTTGAATCTATACTCAGTCACGAGGGATTAAGTGTTAGTAACTGCCCCAAAGGAATGACCTCTCTTTATGCTTAAAGAAGAGGCAGATGTACTTGCTCTGCCATGCATGGTCCAAAATCTTTGAAAGTTCAGGAAGACAAGGAAAGATACCTGGAGAAAGACAAATATCTGTCTTCTGGTTTTCTGAAAACATAATTTTATCTTTGGTTTCTACCCCCCAGATCTAGTGGAGGCTTCTCCAGTTTCCTCATTTTATATATGCCTGTGTGTTAGAAGAAGCCTTCTTTGTATTCCATTTTCAAACACTTGCATTTTCAACCTGGAGGTTTCACAGAGATTGACCACATTTGATAATATCCAGTCTTATACCATGGAGCACAATTAAAATCTAATCAATATATGCATACATTCTAACTATGCAGTGATGTTGATAGCTTTTCACTGAAGAATGCTATCCTCACTTAGTGGGATCCAACTGTACTTCTGAGGAGAAATATTGTATAAATATTGTCATATTTTTCAGAGAATCAGTGATCTTCTGTCATTCAGTTCTAATTCTCTTTTCAGGGTAATATTTACTTGGCATCAAAAGATGTGTGAATTTGTGGACCTAACCAATTAAAATTTAGCTCTGATCATTCCATTCATTGATTGGAGTTCTCAGTTTCTAAACTTGTTACATTTCCATGAGGCATTGACAGAGTAGAATTGGCTCTTCATAGATGCAGACACATATGCTTTAATATTTTACTTTTGGCAAAGAATTTCTAAGCAAATAAGTAGTGTATAAGTAGAGAGCAACGCACAATAAATGTATAAAGCACCTTCCAAGGGGCCATGCATTTGTTTCTCTCCTAACCTCTGGAAACTCCTCATACATAGGATTGATATGCATCTATGAATATTCTCAACTCTAATTCATAAGTTATAGAAAAGTTTGAATCTTCCCTTGAGTGGTTAATGCTGAGTAACATTTCCCATAAGACTTTTTCTTTGCATATATGAGAGATCATCAAGTGCTGGGGTTAAAATTTTGAAGGAATTCTGAATGTGGGATGCATAGTGAAATGATTAGCTTCATATGTAGGAAGACTTATAAAAGGATAGAAACTTTCCTCTGTCTTCAACTGTCCTGTTCCTGGAAGGAATCACCAACATTTTCTGCCCAAAGATAGCTCATTAGCAATGAGCAGGGAGATGGACCACATTGCCAGTCTTAGTAGATAACTGGGAACAATCGAAGCTTCCTAAATGGAAGAAACAGTCAGATTTTTTAAGAACTCCATACCATTTTTCATCTGGTGTTGCAGCAATTACCTTCTAAACAATCACAGATGACCCAATAAAGAAAGTCTTCTGTATTGTTAAATTTTGTGATGTCAGAAATGCATGACTTTTATAACTGGAAATAACATTAAGGAAGATACATGTCTTTCTGCCTTGCTTTTGTTTCCAAAGGACCACTGGATCTCTGGATTTTTCTTGCAGCTAAAATATTATATGACATGTTGCCTCTCCTTTTATGCTAACTCTATTTCCTAACTAGTAGGAAACTAGCGTTTTGAGCTACCCCAAAGAACACAGTCAATGGAGGTTATTTACATGATGATAAAGACTACTGATATAGAACAATACTTTTGATCATGACAAATTGAGGGTAGATCAAAGAAGACAGGGAAAAATGTAAAGGAAGTAGCATGTCTGTCTAGCCCTGTAACTGAAAAAAAATAGTTCCAAGTTTCTAACATAAATGACTATAAATTGGGGTATTTAGGTCATGCAGTGGATAGAGTGATGGAGCCTGAAGTCAGAGTGACTAACCTTTCTGATTTCAAATCTGTCTTCAGACACTTACTAGCTATGGGACCCTTGGCAAGTCACTTAACCCTGTTGGCCTCAATTCCTCATGTTTAAAACAAGGTAGGGAGGGAAATGGCCAACCACAGTAGTATCTTGTCTAAGAAAATAATAAATGGTATCATAAAATGTCATACCCAACTGAAACAACTGAACAACAATAAAAAGTAGCATAAATATAGAATCATAGAAGTTCTCATTAGGACTTCTCCCTTTCTCTACACAACCCTTCCCTCCCCAATTTATAATTCTAGAAAGTAAGGTTTCATATGTAGCTATATCTGAAAACTACTTGGAAGTTATATCAGAGGCATTATCAACTGCCATAAATAAACCAAACTCCTTGATCTGATATTCTACTTACAAATACATTTCATTTTAAAAAAGAATTGTTTTGGTTAAGTTGCTGTGCTTTATGAAAAGTAATTAATAATGAAATGGGAATTATGTTCTGTAATGGTTTGAATTTTACAATACTAACATATATGCTCAGTCAACACCTTCTCATGGTTAATACCTCTACTCAAAGCCTAGAGACTCATGTAAATAATTTCATAGGTAAAATATGGTAAATTTCATAGGCAATAGGCTAGTTGGTTAATTTGCTACATGCTCTTCTGATATGGGTAGCCCTTACATTAGCTTCAGAATTTAGCTATGAAACTTCAGTATGTCCTCATGTTTAGTTTCATCAGGCATTGAGTTATATAAACAAGTTCATATCATTTCTCTTTTTCTGAGAAATTATCTCATGAAGTCAAAAGCCAGTGGAAAGATGCTCATGTATATGTATTATACCTTACAATATGAACTGTCTAAACTTAATTTGAACATTTTAGACTTTTATTGAATATATTATTTGAAGTCCTATACCCTTATTTTCCCTTACTTGTTTTTAGATTTGATGCTGAGGTAAATTTAAATTTCACATACATTTCACATTAAATTTCACAATTAAATTGTAGGCAATTGGAATTAAATTTAAAAAGGCAAAACCCATTGAAAGGTTCTAAGATATTTTGTAACAATAAAATTTGAGTCTGATTTATGTTCCTAAATAATTTCAAAAATGCAAAACCTCTAGGAAAATATTATTTTAAAACTGACTCCAATTTCCCACAAACTCTGTACATCAGAGTTGGATATACAATTTAGTTTATAAAAAACAAAACAGCCGTATTGATGAATTCTAGATAGAGTATTGTTCATTATAATGATATTAACAGCTTTAAGTGACACTGTGGAAAAACAGGACAGCTTCAATTTCATAACAAAGAAAGACAAATATGGTCAGACTAACAATAAAGAGGACTATTCATTTTTGGTACAAAACCTCTAGAATCATTTGCCTGGACAATTAGAGCTTCTTAATGTGACTGTCCAAGTCATTAATATAACAATAGTTGAATTCCAATTTGCCATAAATTTGGCAAGATCATGAAACAACATATTAGAGACCAATTTTTAAGCTGTTTTTATTTATATTTTAGACATGTGACATCAGACTTCCAAGTTTCCACTTGGGGAATATATTCTTATAATTCTGCTTTGATTCAGCTTCTATCCACACTTCATTTGGAGTTCCCTGAATCCTGAAGATTCATAACTAAGTTTCTGAATCACCATATAAAAGTGGCTCTTGGTTGCTAATTCAGGAAAGAGTGTAGCCAAACTCAAAATAACTACTGGAATGGAATATCTAGCAGACCCTAGCCATACCTCTGCAGACCTATGCCGCAGCATTACCACCTCATGTATATATTTCTTTATAGATTACAATGGTCTGTGCAAGTCCCAAGTCAGCTAACTTAATTACTCCTTTATCATCTGCTAACAGATTTTGAGATTCCAAATCTCTGTGAAGAAATATTTGTAAGTGACAAAATACAATGCCTTGTGAGCCTTGGTACAAATAACTTTTAACAAATGAAGAATTCATATGGTTATTAGGAGGGACATAATGCAATTAGTTTTAAAGATACATAGAAAAGAATTAAAAATGAAATATAGTTTAGCATCTTTCATGAGTACATCTTGAAAGATGGCAAGGTTCGGATGTTGAAGATCCTTCAACAGAGAAATTCTTTGAGTTGTAGTGCTTGCAAAGCCCTCCTCCTCATTCAGAAATTTGATTTTCTTCATGGCTACCACCTGACTTACAGTTTTATATCCACCCTTGAATACAACACCATAGGTGTCTTCCCCAATTTCCTCTAATTTTGTATCATCCTCCATAGATCTTCAATGGAGACTCTGAAGAGTCCAAGATTGAAAGAGCAGGGATGACAGCAGAAGCTTGTCTTTTACTTCAGTGCCAGGGACGCCCTAATTGATGCCATCACTTTATATACTGTATATACTATACCTTTATATACTTTATATACCATGTCTTGTTCAGCTTTTCCATAATTTATTGGCATCCTCTCAGATTCCCATTGTTTTCCCCTTTAAAAAGCACCATAAATGTTTTTGTACAACCTTAGGTAGAATTTGTTTTGCTCAGGATCAATCCTTTATTCTCCCTTTCCCTGTTCAATGAAATACATTCCTGTACCCAATTCTCTTTCTCTCCCTTTCTGTGTGAAATGTCACCTGATCCTTATTTCTCATTTTCTTATTTTCTTATATGTATATGTTTTGATTATAATTTTACTTAAGCTTTGTTTCTCTCTCTCCTGCTTCTCCTTTTCTCCCTTGTTCTATCCACCTCTTTGTTAAGGTCATTAAACATAAGAGAAACCCTTCTGGGCCTTCTTTTTATTAGAGTCCCTCTATGCCCACTGGTTTAGATAGTAGGGTTCAGAGAAGACACTTTAATAATCTCCCAAATTAGAATATAGACAATTCATCCTTTTTCAGTCCTTTATAATTTTTCATTTGTGTTTTCATTATTTAATTTTTATTAACTCCTGTGTTTTAAATTCAAATTTTCTACTCAGCTCTGATCTTTTAATCAGTAATATTTGGAAGTCCTCTATTATATCAATAAAATCCATTTCCCTCTACCTCTCTTAGGAAAAAACAAATTCCAAACTGTTCATTTCTTTATAGTTGAGTTTGATTAATGGTGTGTGATTCTGTCAATGACTACTCTGTACTTGAATTCTTTCATTCTGATTGCTTGCTGTGTTTTTTCCTTAAACATTAAGAGTCTAGATTTTGATTGTAATATTTCTGAGAATTTCCATTTTTAGGTTTCTTTAAGAAATAGTGGGTTATTTCTATTAAGAGAAATGGTCTCTTTTTAAAATTTTCTTTTAAAATCCCTTGAAAAATAATGTCTAGGCTGTCGAGTTGTTTTTTTTTTTTGTTTTGTTTTGTTTTGTTTTTGTGATCATTTTGTTCATCATTCCTTATGGTGCAGTAGTATTCCATTATAATTATATATATATATGTTCAGTCATTCCCCTCCAGGATAGACATCCCTTCAGTTTCCAATTCTTTGCCACCACAAAAAAGAGCTGCTATAAATATTTTAGTATAAATTGGTCCTTTCCCCCTATCTTTGATCTCTTTGGGATTCAAGTCTAATAATGGTATTACTGGGTCAAAGGGTTTAATAGCCCTTTAAACATGTTTCCCAATTGCTCTCAAAAATGGTTATATCAATTCACAGATTCACCAACAGTGTATAGTGTATTAGTGTATTTTTTTCTGTATACTCTCCAACATTTATGGTTTTCCTTTTTTGTCATATTAACCAGCTGGTAACTCAGAGTAATGTTAATTTCCATTTCTCTAATAATAATTTGAAGCATTATGCATAATTCTGGTCTTATTTTCTATCTATTTAATAACTTTACTCATGGGTTTACTTTCATTTTGATACAGAAGCGAAGGCTCCAATTGAGAAGCTTTCAAGAGAGTGCCCCAAAATGAACATTAGTTTAGGACAAAAATATTTAGAATTTAAAATTTGGCTTGGCAATTCTTTGCTTCCCTTTTTAATATAAACTTTATTTTCTAGCCTTCTTGCTAGGTGGCTCAGTGGATTGAGAGCCAGACCTAGAGATGGGAATCCTGGGTTCAAATCTGGCCTGAGACACTTCCTACATGTGTGACCCTGGCCAAGTTATAACCCCTATTGCCTAGTCTTTACTGCTCTTCTCCAGATCTAAACACTCTACTGATTCTAAGGGAGAAGGCAAGAGATTTAAAAAAAAAAAA
>NC_058133.1:320129143-320172270 GCF_016433145.1 Gracilinanus agilis | reverse complement strand
GGTCTTGATCAAGGACACATGACAAAACCAGTGGAAATGTGCATCGGCCATGGGTGGGGGGAGTGCGGGGGGTGAAGGGGAAAGTAGAAGCATGAATCATGTAACCATGTTAAAAATGATTATTAATAAATGTTTAAATTTAAAAAGAAAAAGAAGATGTCAGCACTTGTATTGCTATTGTAACCTAAAGACAACTAGACATTTCCATCTTTCTTTCATAAGAATTTTGTTATTGTTTCCTCTTATTTGAAGATGAGCTCTTTGGGAGAAAGGACTACGGCAGGAATAATATAAGGGAGTGTCTAGTTTCCCTTGATGAACTCAAGTTAAGCTGTTTCATGCAGTGATTTATAATTGGATGTCAGACAGGTTATTGATATCTGATGGTCAGTCATCAATATTTATATTGCTGTATGGCAAATAGGCAGACTTAATAGGAAAGTGAAAGGAAAAACCAACGGAACATTCAATATATCCTAGTGAAGTTAATTTGGAGTCTCAAGGTGTCTGGATCTGAGGTTCACAATGAGAGCTAAGAATATAGTTACTTTTGTCCCCTCTCTTTGGGTTCTTCAGATGAATACCACATTTTTGTCTCAACTTATAAAGGAACCCATATAAACTTTTACCCACCACTACTTCAGTCACCTATTTTGGAGTATCCATTCAAGGGATAGCAAAATCACAGTTTTAATTATCGTTTATTTTGAACTACTTTCTGACTTGAGAATACTTTCCCATCTTTATCTTCTCTCAGCTTTCAAATCTCTTGGTCTTTTTAGTGTTTTGACTGATTAAGGAATAAGGATTTATATATCCATTTTCACTTTAATTTTTTGGATGTTGTGGTTATTATAAAGCCGTTGTCTATGTCCATAGCTGGTTTCTTAGATGTCTTCATATTGATAACTTTTTTTTCTTCTTTTTTGTAATGAGAAGTGGCATTAAAACAGTTCATGAATGGTGCAGAAAAAAATCTTCCAAGTCCAAAGATATGATTAAATTTTAAAAAAGAAAGCAAATTATACCTTTTTATTTACCATTTTGTCTCTAATATTGAATAGTATATAATATAAATTTGTAATTTTGTGTGTAATTGTCACTATTAATTAATGTCACATAATAATATATAAATATATAGAGAAGCACACATGTACTCAAATATAAGAAATTTAACATAAAGACCTCTTTCTTACTTGAAAGATCATCTATAGGTATACATACTCACAGAAAAGTTTAAACACCTATTTAAACATATGGACCTGTCTAACCATCTTTAAGTATGGTCTTGAATTTGTATTTACTTTCTATCAATGTGGAAATAAAGCCATAAATATTAGGGGTAACAAACTAGTAGCAAAAAGAATGTCTTTTCTGTATGTAAATACAACACAAAGAAATCAAGTTACAAACTGTTCTCATTCAACACTCATTCTTATTCTTTAAAATGTGATCTCACACATTAAATGTATCATAGATTTGTATGATCAGAACATGCAACTGTCTTAGTCAATTATTTATGTGTCATTGCTCTTTCATCCTCACAATGCAACCAAGCCCAAATGAACTATGTTTCAGTGAAGTGAAAGGATTGGTTTAAGTAGGGGCAAAATGAAAAATATGGAGAGGCAATACTTGGTATGGATTTTAAAATTAATATTCAATAACTAGACATTATATTTTTATAAAGTTTTATTAATAATAAATTGTCATAAAAACTAAGGGGAAAAGGTGCTAAACTCACCCAGGCCAGTCACTGGAGCAAAAGAGAAGGAATGAGGTAGAGCCTCAAAACTTATATACAAAAGTGACCACACAAACGTAGACAAAAGGCAAAGCATTTTAGGCAATACAGAAAGGAACTCTGGGCAATGCAGTCTTTAGGGGTTCAAGATTTTCCAACTATACATTCCTCGCCTATGATCCTATTTGGGAGACCAGAATCCCCAAAGGGATCATGGAAACATAACTCACTTTATAAGTTGCAATAATTTATGGATAAAAGAAAAAGAGAACAAAATCAATGTTTGCCAAATTGACAAAAAGCCAATTTGGGACAGTACCCTTTGGCATAAAAGTATACATTCAAAACAAATGCTTTCAACCCCCCATAGTTCAATTCATATCCCAAAGTCCAATATGGATCTTCTGGTATTTGTGTGTGGTCACTGCGGGTCTGTTCATTGCACCTTCTCCAAACAGGTTTGTCTTCTGGATTCTGGGAGGTAGCAAGTTTCTTATCCTAAAATTGCTTAGATTCAAATCAAAGTTCCCAACAATCACAGTCCCCCTGAGGTGGATAATAGCACAGGGATCACTCAGGGATATATAGCTGAGTTACGTGGTATGTGAAACAATGGCAAAAGAAATAAAAAAAAAACATCAAAAATCCAAACAAATGAGAAAAAATAACTTGTGGATGAAATCTAACATATTAAAGTCTTATGTCTAAAAATTCTAAGTAAAGGAAAAACAAAACTATAGCAGATCCTTTAATCAGTACCCAATTAAAGTGAATTAAGCAATTGTGCATTTACCCAATCAGTAGCCAGTACTACAGAAAGTTTGCCACACTATGAAAGACAGAAAAGGGACTAGATTATAGGAGCCAGGATGGCATCTAAAGAGGTGTTAAACGTGTTTCAGAGGAAGTCCTGTATCTTAACATATGTTAAGTACCACAACCTTGAACCCCAAACAAGTTCAAGTCCTCTTGTCTTGGCTCAAAATTACATCAATGCCACTGGGATTGGTTGGTCTCTTTGACCTTGTGCTCAATTGGCTCTATGCAGATTAGCTTTGTGCTTCTTTAGCACCCTGCAGTGGCTCTTTTTAAATTACCTTCTCCTGGTATTAGACAGAATCATTAAGCAAAGTCCCATAATTTTTTCTAAAGAATAAATGGCATTATTTCTATAGTTTAAAGCTTTTTGGGTATGTATTAATACTAGAACAAATATATTTTAGACTTATATTACTGCAAAATAAAAAAAAGATTAATATTGTTTATATGTACTTCAAAGTATTCAAATGCTATATTGAAAATACAAGAAAAAACAATAATAAAAATGTTTTAAAATCAAAAATACACAACTTATAATCAATGACACACTTTGTCAGTCAAGGAGAGGTAAAATACAAAAGTTCCTCACCAAAAAATGAGATCCATTTCCTTTTTAACTTGGCCATCAACCACTGTGTGAGTGCAAATTATTTTTACAAAATAACAGATATATAAAAACAAAACAGTAGTAAAGTAGATAATGCACATTCAAAAAAAGTACCAAATTCACAAAATTCACAATAGCCAAGTTATTGACAATATCAAACAAAACCAGTATTAGGATTCACATGAGTTTCTATATAGCCATTTGCTGTGTGATATTTAAAAAAAAACCTATGAACTGATGTATACTTGTCACAAATTCTACAGTTATAGCAAATTTTTCAACCTTTGCAGCTGCTGCTGAAAACCCATTTGGGTCTAAAACATCCCCAAGAATTTAAATTATTTTGGTGTAAAAGTAGAATAAACTAAAGAGTTAAAATATCATGCATGCAGGAGCTCTTTTTGGTTTCCTGCTTTATATATAAAAAAGTTTTGGTAGGAACTTCTATTTGTTTTGAAGAAGGATGTTTTCCAGTATGAGCTTTATCTAGACCAAAGGGCTGGTCATGACCTCCAGTAGTTTCCCAATGGTTTACAATATACTGACAGTCTGGATAAGAACTTTCCTGGGATGATGTAGAGATAAGGACAACCTGGGACAATGTTGAGATAAGAACATCCTGGAGACTGATTAAGCCAGCCAAAATTCCAACTCCTATCCCTTCCCCCATTCCAGTTACTTTAAAAGAACCCTGCTGGCGGCTCCTGGGGGGAATGCTACTTTATAGCTTTCCCCTGGTGCACCAGCTCAATAAATGAACCTCCTTGTGAATTGCAGTGTCAGTCTCTGTTTGTTGGGTGGGCTCACGGAGAACGGACCCTAACGGTTTCTCTACCTTTTAATACAACATTCTTTATAAGAAATATATGAAAACCTATCATCCATTCAGAAGGTACTAGGTATCTAAAGTTACATCTAAAAACCCCTTATAAAATTACAATGTAAATTCTTAAGTCATTTTATTCTCCAAGGTTGTATACAATTGTAACCTGTTTTGATGGAGTCCTTCCATCATTATGTATGTGACAATTAACAGGGACAAAATAAAAGAAAAGGCTGTATAAGCAAGATGTGACCTTGATATTTGAGATGACAAATTCAGGATACATAAGACTTATGGGCTTTTTACAATGATATGTTTTTCAATATACTTATAGGGAAATGGTACAGATAAAGAAACATATAACAGAATAGATGTTAATTATATTAATACAGATAAACTTAAAAATTCAAACCTTAAAGAAACCAGCAAATACAATAATATGAGCAAATAACAAGGTACAGGAAGGGCAGTCAAAAACTTTTTACTAATCAGAATTAGGGAGGGGAGACAAAACTCAAAAGGTTAGCAAGCAATGAACTCTCATATATCACTTTTAAGGTTCTTTCCTCTCCCCCATATAAATCAACCATTCAGATTTTGTTTGTCAGAGCTCTGAATTTTGTCATAGTAAGGGAGAATTCTGCACTGAGCATAGTGTGGATCACCCTCATAATGGGTATGGTGTAGAGGTTGAGTAGACCAAAATGCCAAAATGTGACCAGATGAATTTCTCCCCTGAATCTTAAGATTAGTCAAGCTCTCAACTGCAAGATATTCAATCAGCAAAAAATCTCCCAGGAAAATAATTAAGCAGATCCAAACTGCACTTTGTAACTTTACCAACTCAAAAGGTTGATTCAGAGTTTCAGGCATGCTTTGAAACAGCATTATTCCTCAAAACAAAAAACCAAACCAAACCACTGAATGGAAGTTTGTTTACATATTAAATACAAAAAGGCAAAATCTTTCTGGAGAACAATAGGGTATTTGCATATGAGAGAACTGCCTACCCCTGGTGTATTGAGTCCAGAGAGAAAAGGGAAAAGCAGACTGATTTTCTAAAACTGACCTTAAATCTATTGAGTTTTAGGTTTTCTGGGCCCTCAAAAGAAAAAACAGTAGAGAAGTCCCCTACTGGTGAAAAAATTCCTGAATTGCAAGTCTCTCTCAGCCAGGAGTCCAGGGTCAGTTTAAGACTTCAGCTTAAAAATGACTAGTGCAGGCTAGAAAACCCACATGGGTTGGGGGAAGGAAAAGGAGTTCTCACCCATCCATTGGAAAAAAGCAGTTTGGATTGGCTGGCTCACAGCTATGGGTCTCTTCATGGTAGCTGAGGCTTCAGGCTGGGCTGGGATCACATAGGCTGAATTGGTGGCAACAGTGCCAGTGAAAGGAGGCAGGCTGGGTGGCCAGTGATAGGAGCACAGGGTGAAACCCCACCTCTGCTCCCGAGCTGGGTGGGTGGAGTCTGGACAAACTTACTAACTTTACTTAAAAACTGAGTAAAATTTTTTTTGAGAATTTATTTCCTGACGTAGTCATCCATAAATGCGGATTTTAAAATTAATATTCAATAACTAAATATTATATTTTTCCAAAGTTTTATTAATAATAAACTCACATAAAAAAACAAGAGGGAAAAGGTGCTAAACTCACCCAGCCCAGTCACTGGTGCAAAAGAGAAGGAATGAGGCAGAGCCTCAGAACTTATACAAACATGACCTCCCAAACATACACAAAAGACAAAGCATTCTAGGCAATACAGAAAGGAATTCTGGGCAATGCAGTCTTTAGGGGTTCAAGATTTTCCAGCTATACATTGGCTTAATGTGAGGAAAGTCTGCATGATTAAAAACCTATGAATATGGAATGGGTTGCCTTTATATGAAGTTATGGCACCTTTCTGAAAATACTCACATTAAGTTAGGATGTCCACTAATCGTAGATGTTTTATATGGATATAAAGTACAGGTACAGGTTAGACTATAAGAATGACTTTTGATGTCCCTTCTCCTTCTTTATTTCTATGGTTCTATTCTAAGCTTGAAAGAAAATACTTATTTAAAATAATTTCTTCAAAGGTGCTCTTATCCCTTTATATCAACTGATTTCTCAACATCTGGCTTAATGGAATAATAAAAAATATTATCAGATTAGAAAACAGATGAAGCATTTGAATTGGAATGTCATCACCTACTGCCAATGTTGAAGCTTAGTTTCTTTAAATATAAAATAGTGGTAATCATGCCTTTCTTAATTACTTTTTACTGTTATGGTTGTGATCAAATATTGGATTGTGAAACCACTTAAATAAAATGTTTAGGAAAGTAGACATGTAGAACACTTTTGGTGTTTTACAGTAAGTTGTAGTATCCTCATTCAAATGCTTCATCTCTTTTGAAGTCAGATAGTATTTTCTGTTATTATATGAAGTCAGCTGTTAAGTAATCAGTTGACACACATTGATAAAAGCATCCTCAAATTCATTATTTTCAAATAAGTACCCTTTTCCTGAAAAGTGGTCACGTCTTAATTTTAGGGCTGGAGTGGCTATTCACCCACTATGAACTTAAAAAAGCAAAGTGTTATGTTGCTTCAGGTACCATGTGAATTAACATTAGAAAATTTGTGAACTTGATGTGGCTATGTAAGTAAGGAATTTAAATCAGTAAACACATAAAGAAAAATGACATATCAATATATGAAATACATCATAAACACAAATATGTACAATAATGAAATATCAACACACATATGTATATAAGTATGAACATGTATGTAGAGGCATATGATCATGGAAAAGACTTTAGTATTAATCCCTTTGAGAAATATTTCCAGGTTATGAGCTTCCTTAAAGCGATCTTCATGTCCTTGTTCCTCAGGCTATAGATGACCGGGTTCAAGGTTGGGGGCACCACTGTATAAAACATAGACAACAATAACTCTAGAACAGAATCAGATTCTTGGGATGGTTTTAGATAAGAAATGGAACCAGTTGTGACAAATACTATGAGAACAATGAGGTGAGGCAGGCAAGTGGAGAAGGCTTTTGACCTACCTTCTGTGTTTGGAATCTTCAACACAGTTGAGAAGATGTAGCTATAAGAGATTATAATGTAAATAGAGGAGAGAATCCCTAAAGAAAATGCTAAACTTAAAGTGACATTAACTGCAAGGTGTGAATCTGAACAGGAAATCCTGAGTAAAGAAGGAACATCACAGAAGAACTGATGGATCTCCCTGGAGTCACAGAATGGCAAAGTGAATATAGTAGCTGAGTATAGGACTCCAAACAAGCCTCCACTGAGCCAAGAAGCAGCTTCCATCTTTACACAAGTTTCACTGTTCATGATGACTTCATAGTTTAAAGGCTGACAGATGGCTACATAGCGGTCATAGGACATTGCTGTTAGGAGAAAAAGTTCTGTTATAGCAAACAATATCATTAAAAAGAGCTGTGAAACACATCCCAAGAAAGAGATGGAACAGTTGTGACTCAGGGAGTTTGTAATTGATTTGGGCACTGTGACAGAAATCAGACAAAGATCTAAAAAGGACAGATTCCTTAGGAAGAAGTACATAGGAGTATGGAGTTTCCTATCAAGAGAAATGATGATGAAGATGAGCAAGTTCCCAATCAAAGCCACCAGGTAGATCAGCAAGAAGAGCATGGCATGTAAGATTTGTAGCTCCCAGATGTCAGAAAAGCCCATGAGGAGGAATCCTGTTACTATGGTGAGATTGGCCATGCTTTAGTGATGGAGGGTTATCTTCACTGTCTGCATGGAGGAAAGAAACAGATAGCAAATGATGAGAACACATTTTTTTGAGTGCCAGATGTTCTTGGGCAAATGGTACTATTTGCTTTAATTTTCTTTACCTTAAACTGAAGGGATAGAACTAGTTCAGAGGATTTTAACCTGAGGTCCATAGACCAAATTTATTTTCGAGAAATCAAATGCATTTCCATACAGTTTATTTCCATTGTAATCATAAGTATTTTATACATTTAAAGTCATGATTCTCAAAAATGGATTCATATGTTTCACAAGACTTCCAAAGGGGACCAAGGCTCAAAAATACTAAGTACTCCTGATGTAGATGGCTTTTAAGGATTTTCTATATCTCAGATGATCTAGGAATTGATGATCAAGATTATTGCCTTGAAAAAGTTTTTAATAATACTTTTATCTTTGTGAATGATTTTCATTATCATGCAACTATATTCCTCATAAGATTTCTTTGAGGTACACAGTATGACTAGAATCATTACTTTTTATTACATTAAATTAAATTTTACTCATAAGACACAAGAGCACAGAAAAGTCATATGACTTTTCAGTTTTATACAAGAAACATTAGAACAAATATATTAATCCAGGTTTCCTGATTCAAAGACTGTGTTGAAAGCTCCTGTGGGTTCTCTTACTGAGGAATATCTTAAGATAATTTCTAAACAAATTATTTTCTTCCCATTCTTCAAGACTGACAGTGATATAGATCTCCTAATAATTTTAACCACTTCCCTGGATTGGTTCATTATTCAAGTCATTTTGACATCATCGTCAATCCAACTGACTACAAATGATTTATGCATGAATGCAGTGCCATGTATGAGACTTCCACATTACCTGTTTATTTTCAAGCTCTTCTTTGGCTAACATCAACCCAATCCAGTTATGTCATAAAATAAATCTATCCTCAAGTGGAAAAATAACTCTCAAAGCATTTTCTTCTGTATTGATTCTCTCTTACTTATTTGTGGAATTGAGAATGTGGAAAAACTGCTCTTCTACCTCTGAAAGTCCATTTTGGTTTTTGATTCACCTGGTCCTAGTTAAAACACTCTTAAAAAAACCCTTACCTTCTTTTGGTTCTAAGAAGAGTAGTAAGGGCTAGGAAATAGGGGTTAAGTGACTTGCACAGGGTCACACAGCTAGGAAGTGTTTGAAGCCAGATTAGAACCTAGGACTTCCTAGACTTGATTCTCAATCCACTGAGCCACCCAGCTGCCCCCTAGTTAAAACAGTCTTGAAGCTCAGAGAGTCATATCTTCATATAATCATGAATTATTTCCCAAGATATATCTCTTGAACCCATTGTTTATGTCTACAAAGTTATATCTAAACAGAAATATGCATTTGGGCATGGGCCAAGGGATTTGAAATGGATAGATCAACCAGAATGTTTGACAAAACACTTAGTCCTTGCTCTATACACGCCTCTATTCTAAACCTGGATAGTTAAAAAAAAAAAAACCAAGAAACATCTCCATTCTTATGCTTCAAGATGTTTCCAGTGTGACAGGTGTAATATACATATGCAAATAATTACCATACAGAGTAGAATGGGATAAATTCATAGGAGGATAACAAAGTGTTCAGAGAGATGTGAGACACCTGATTTCTGACTGTTGAGATTAAGGGATAGCTTCATTCTTCTTCTAGTGTGTGTGGAAGTATATAGGAAAGTCCTTGGAGTTTTTGTAGAATTTAACATAGTCCCAAATATTGAGGTTTCAAGAGCAGATATTACGTGTGTTATGAGTAAAAACAAATGCAGAGATGAGCAGGAAAAAGAAGAAAGATAATTTTTTAAATTAAAAAGTCAGCCATTTGAAATTCAAATACTGATGTTAAGAGGTATGCTTTCAATTAAATTTGTACTTTTACTAAAATATCCACATTTTAATTTTTTTATCAGGTCTATTTTTCCTTTTTTTAAAAGGACATTCAGTTCTTATACTACTCAACCAAATATCTGCCAATGACTCTAGATCTGATTTTCTTTTCTTCTCTTTCTTTATTTGTGATAATGCTTTTGGGGGAAAGTATTGGAGACATAGAGAAGATAAGATTGGGATCAGCAAAAGTAAGGAATAGGATAAAGAATCTACTTGAGAGGAACAAAAGAACTGCTGACTAAAGTGATTAACTATTGTGATTATATGACATAAATTGGTAGTGAACTGAAATAGTGGAGTTTGTGACTGCCTGCCCAGCTCCAGGACCAAAAATATAAGATGTTGATGGCTAAGAATAAAGGAATTGGGATTTGCATGATGTTATCTATAATAAGACAAAACAGAAAATAAATCAAGATGCAAGTTAACTCTGGTTAACTGTAGATACATAGATGCAAGCAAGAAGGATCTCATACTGGTCCATGGAACTTTGAAAATATATCCACATACCATCCCATATGTAATGTATAATGACAATGTTTATATTTCTAAAATTAAAATGTTATTTTTCAAAATTCATAAAATCTGCATCATGATAAAATGTTCTAGAGAAAGGACATATGATTTTAAAACTGACTACATCTCAAAGAAAGTTAGTCCTGAGTGAGTAGGGTGATAATTGGGGGGAAAGGAGTCTAAATATGATGATTAGTAGGTAGAAAGGGTGAAGTGTGAGGGAGCTGGGCTTCTAAAGAGTAGAGGAGAGGGGATACTAAAATTTAGTAGATAATATAAAGAAGTAGGAGATTACATAAAGAAATGTTCACATTTTCCTCATTTTCTTCCACACTTGTCTTTGATTTTCATAACTAAGAACCTATTTAAAGTGACATTTGCAAATTGTTCTTTGTGATAATATAGTCTTTAATATTTCTAGACATTTAAGATAGTTTTTGTCACTTTTTTCCTAATCCATATTTGATAACAAAAATGGAAATTTATACCTCTTATTCCTTTTACTTCTGTAATCCATTGCTTACGATGACTCTCAGTTCTCCATTCAGGACCTATGGCTTATATATAGAAGGACATGAAGTTTTCAAAAGTGGTATATTCATATGCCCAATAGAGACATAAGCAGTTGACAACAAGTTCTGATTTCTTTTCTTCTGATTTCTGACCCCTGTAGGTCCCACCAATATCTCAGTCATTGTAAGACATTGGGGTGGGTAGTACTGATGTTTGCTGAGCTATGCTGACCAGTTTTGTACTTAGGCTGTCACATTTAAATATATTTAAGGAATCAAATTTCTTAAAATCTAGTCTATTTTTTTCTTTGAAGGTCAAATTTTTTCAATATTTTAGATCATTTAATTTTCCTTCTGTGATTCAAGCTCTCTAATTTTGTGGGATTGATTCTCTGAGGATGATAGAACTGGAGATCTCTTGAGTGTTTCTACAGTTGTTATTTGTTTTAGACCCTACAGTCCCTTAACGGTTCAGATCTCAGAGCCAACAGCTAGCTTGTTAGTATGGCCCTTGAGGTTTTGGGCATGTGAGAACTCTGTGATGCCTATATATCCCATGTCTTACCTTGATAACATCCCAATAACCACTCAATCATATTTAAAATTAATTTTTAAATCAGAAAAAGTTTCATACCCTACAAAGAAATATTAATATACCACTCTTATGTCAAACAACAAACCAACCCAACAACAAAATACAATCCTCTGCATTTTTCAGAAAAAGCAGCATGGCTCTTAACAATTATATATTATATGTTATATTTTTTGTTATATTTACATATATGTTATATTTTATTATTTTCCCTTTGTTATAAAAAGGGGACATCATTTGCCATTTGGGCACAAATATTGTCTCTCTATTCCCAGTGCCTAGCACTGTACCTGACACATAATAGCTTTTAACTGATATGTAGAAAGAAGTATTGAAGCTATTTACTTTCTGTTTTTGAGAGAAAGAGTGCTGTAGCAGATGTCTTAATATTTAAAGTCTCCCTATCAGTATCACATCATGTCTCAGTGCTTGGTTTCTGATAATTTTTCATAATTTCTCATTACTTTTCTCTTTATGTGTAGGCAATTTTTCCATATTCTTCACACAATTTCTGTTAGTACCTCCACTGATCTCTACTTAAGTGCTCTTTACTATTCTTGTTCTTAGGTTTCTAGGATTTCCTTTCATGAGTATAATTTCTTAAATTATAATGCTATTTAACCCTACTCCATAATTTGATTGCTCTACTAGTATTTTTACATAAACTTATCCCATTGATAGTGACATTCCAGTCATAGATTTCATGACACAAAGATTTAGTGAGGTCAAATTTCCTTTTTGAATCATGATCTCTAATTCTCCTTGTTTGTTACCTATATTTAGACATTAGTATAAGGAAGTATGAGCCCATTAATGTTATTTTTGGGTCCATTCTTGGATCTTCTCTTATGGCCTCCTAAGATTCTCAACAGCTATCTTTTCCCCTTCATTTTATGTATGCTGTATGCCATTTATCTTGGTGGATATGAATAGGAAACATTCTCTCATCTTTTCTCACTTTAAAGCTCTTTTAGTGAACATATATATTCTTTTAAAATTTTTTCTGCTTTATTTTAAAAATATTTTTCCATGTTTCCATGTTTCATTTTCTTTCATTCCCTTCTACCCTCTCCCCTCCCAGATCCAAAAAATACTTCCACTGGGTTATACAAATGTTATCATTTATACCTATTTCTATATTATTCATTTTTGCAATAGAGCAATCTTTTAAAACCCAAACCCAAAACTATATATATATATCCATATAAACAAATGATAAATCATAAATCATGTTTCTACTTCCACAGTTCTTTCTTTTGATGTAGACAGCATTCTTTCTCATAAGTCCCTTGGGATTGTCTTTTAGTAGCAAATTCCATTACAGTGTATTGTTCCACAATGTTTCACTTTCTGTGTATAATGTTCTCTTGGTTCTGCTCATTTTGCTCTGTATCGGTTCCTGGAGGTTCTTTCAGTTCTTATAGAAATCCTCCAGCCCACAATTCCTTACAGCACAGTAGTACTCCATCACCACCACAATTTATTCAGCCATCCTGTCGTTGAGGGACACCCCCTTCCCCATTTTCCAATTTTTTTTCCACCACAAAGAGTGAAGCTCTGAATATTTTTGTTCAAATATTTTTCATTATTATCTCTTTAGGGTACAAACCTAGTAGTGGTATGAGCATATATATTCTTATGAACTTCTATTAGGGCTACTAACTTCCTAAACAGGAGCCATTCGCTTGTATTAAACCAACATCCAGAAATCCAAACCAGTTTCTCTTTAATCGTCTTGTTAGATATCTCATCATTACCCAATTTATTTTTTCCTTCTGCATGGGGAAAGTACTACCTGCTTCTTTATGTGCTTTATGACAGTGCTTTCTAGGTTCCTTCTGACAACATTATTAGTGTCCATGAGACACTTGGAAAAAGTTTGATGTAATCCCATTTTGACAACATTTGGGAAATTTTTTGGTGTAGCTTCAGGAATGTATCTCAGGAAGAAACCAAATCCTCTCTTGATCGTAAAAGGAATAGGTGGCTCAAACCACCTTGAGCATAACCAAATTCACCAAATGCCCCACATTTTCTATCTTGTCTTAAACTTATAGGAATTTTTAATAACCTGTAATACAGAGAGCCAATGTTTGATATTCAGCCTTTTAAAAATATTTTTAGTAAGTATTTCCAATTCTATGTCAACATTTTCAGCATGATTGAGTTCTAAATTTTCTCCCCCAATCCCTTTCCATTCATTGAGAAAGAAAGCAAAAATGACATCAGTTTTTTATATTTATAATATGTTTATAAGCAAAGCATATTTCCCTATTAACCATATTGGAAAAGAAAATATACAGAAGCAAACAAGAAAAAATAACGTAAAAGAAGTATGTTTCAGTTTGTCTTCAAGTTTTATCAGTTCTCTCTCTAGAGGTAGACATAGGTCCTTTGGCATTGTCTTGGATCATTATCTTGATCAGAATATGTAAGTACTTCAGAGTTTATTACCTTACAAATGTTTCCTTTACATAAAATCTCCTGATTCTGCCTATTGCACTCTGCATCATTTCATAAAAGTCTTCTAAAGTGTTTCTGAAACTGTACTGCTTGTCATTTCCCAAAACAATAAAATTCCATCACAATCATCAGAAATGCTTAGTATTGCTATTACTTCATTGTCTATGCTGTCTTTTAGCAAGTTAAAATATCCATACTTTTCTCTTTAAAGTAGGCCTATTTTTCACTTTATTTCACCTTTTTTTTTGCTTTAGCTGAAACAGAATCTTCTCCTGGTCCTTATTGTAACTCTGTCTGTGTCTCTCTTTTTCAAGTGTATTTCTTGTAAAAAAAACCGTACTTTTGGATTCTGGGTTCTTATTCATTTTGTTATCTACTTTCATTTCACAGGTAAGTTCATCTCTTTGACAAGTTGTTACTAGCTGTGCACTTCTAACCATCCTATTTTTTTTGTTTGTTTATCCTTATCTTTCTTTTTATCCTATCTTTTTTCTAAATTCTGTTTTACTTCCAACTAATACCTTCTTTTACCTTTTCTCTCTTTTGTCACCCCCTCCTTCCTTTTATCCACTTCTTATGCTACTTCCATTTAAGATAGATTTCTATATTAAATTGAATGTTTATAGATATATTATACATACATACATACATACATATACATATATATATATGTATGTATATATAATGGCTAACTTATTGTGGCTGTATCATGGGTTTTAAAAAAATCTCATTCTGTTTCACGGAGTTTTCACTATATTACCAGATTTTGCGGATCAATACTGCACTGTATGCAATGGAAATGCATACCATTGGCTGATGGAATGAAATGTGACCAACCACAGCACTGTGTTCTGTATCTTGGATGTTGATTGGCTCAGTGACTGGATTTTATGGATTTTCACCTATGGGGGGGTCTCTGTAATGTAAGTCCTTTGATAGGTGAGGGATCACCCTGTGTGTATGTGTGTGTTTGTGTGTGTGTGTGTATATACATATATATACACACACACACACATATATATTCCCTATTTGAACCAATTTTCATAAAAGTGTGTGAGATTCAAGCAGTATTTCCCCTCTACCATTTCTTCTTCTTTTGCAAAATATCTTCCTTGTGTATTTCTTTATGTGAGATTATTCTGCTTATTCTTCCTCTTCTTCTCTCCTTCTCCCAGGTCATGCCTGGTGACATTTTTTAATATCATCTCAACATAATCAAATCACATCCATACCCTCTATCTATGTAGAATTCTTCTAGCTTCCTCAACAATAATAAAGTTCTTAAATGATTATCTTTCCATATAGAAATATAAATAGTTTAAATTTGTTGATTTCTTATGATTTCTTTTTCATGTTTACCTGTTTATGCTTTCCTTCAGTCTTATATTTGACAGTCAAATTATTTATTCAGTTTTAATCTTTTCATTAGAAATGCTTGAAAACCCTCTATTTCATTAAATATCTATTTATTTCCCTTGAGGGACCATAGTTAGTTTTGCTAAGTAGTTTCTTCTTGGTTGTAATTCTAGCTCTTTTACCTTGTGGAAAATTGTGTTCCAATTGTAAGAACCAGAACGTAAGGGGTAAAAATAAAAGGGTTGGATTAAATTCATAAGAGTGTGCTCACCAGGAATTATTACTCAATTCCAAATGACTTTTTATGGTAATTTATTTACAAAAGAAGAAAGAATAAAAGTAAGAAAATCAGAGAGAAGATAATTACTCAGGCCTGGTCTGAACCAGGCAGGGCTTCAGAGGCCCTGGAAAAGGAGGTCCAGAGGTAAATTAAACCAGTGTTTTAGCCACAAGGCCTCCTCCAAGAGAAGGGGCTTTTCTGGAGGCTAATAACTCCAGAACAAGCCAGGGAAAGTTGTGAGCCTTTTTCACTCACTCACTGGGTAGTTCTAAGGGAAAATAGAAAAGACGTCTGAGGTCCTCAGCAAGAGTTCCTCCAGGGTCAAGTTGAAGGCAAAAGACCTGGTCACAGGAAGTTCTTGCCACTTTTAAAGACCATTCCTTTGCACTTCCTGTGCCTTCCTCCCACTTCATGTGGACCAATTATAGTCTATAAATTTTTTTAAGACTGCCCAGGGTGCAGTCATTGGGTTCTGATTCATCACCCACTTTCACACAGGTAGGTCAGAGACCTCCCCCACTGAAGGATAAGTGGGGTATATATGCTTCTGGTGATTAAATCTAAAAATGTGCAGGGCAGAATTAATCCCATCTTCACACAATCCACAATTCCTTTATTGTAAAAGCTGTTAAATCTTGTGTGATACTCACTGTATTTCCACAATATTTGAATGATTTCTTTCTGTCTACTTTCTAACTTTTTCCTTTTCAAAATAATTCAAGAAATTTTAATCATGTTCTTTTGGCTATATTTGGCTATAATATTCCTGGAAATTTTCATTTTGGAATTTCTTTCAGCTGATTATTAGTGATTCCCTCCCCCCCATTTGTATTTTTACCTTTTTGTTCTAGGATATTGGAGCAATTTTCTTCCATGGTTTCTTGAAATATGATGTGAAGACTTTGATCATGGTTTTCTTGGTAGTCAAAATAATTATCTGTCCTTGCAACTATTTTCCAGGTCAGTCATTTTTCTTATGAGTCAGACAGTCAGCTTAATTAAAAACCAATTATAATCTTCATTTGGAGGGGGTATTTCTGGCCATTACGTAACCACCAAACTGTATAAAAATGCTGCTTATGTGAGGGATCTTTGGTTGCTGAGGGATCATTGAGTTCTATTTTTTTTTAAACCCTTGTACTTCGGTGTATTGTCTCATAGGTGGAAGATTGGTAAGGGTGGGCAATGGGGGTCAAGTGACTTGCCCAGGGTCACACAGCTGGGAAGTGGCTAAGGCCGGGTTTGAACCTAGGACCTCCTGTCTCTAGGCCTGACTCTCACTCCACTGAGCTACCCAGCTGCCCCCTGAGTTGTATTTTTTGTAACTGCTAGCCTTGCCAATTTTCATTAGAAATGCTTAAAATGTTCTCTTCACTGAATCTTTATATGTAGTTGTTATAATTATTTTCTCCTTCAAATTTTATTTTTTCCATTATAGTTTTTATAGTAGTCTGTATCTTTTTGTTCATCCTTTTCACCTCTAGTTCTTTTAAGTTTATGTATTTCTTTTAACTTTTTAAAATTACATTTAGAAATGATTAAAAATGCTTTCTAACTTTTAGCAATACAAATTCTTTCCCTACCACCTTCTCCTCTCCTTCCAGATGGAGAAAATTCTGATATGGTTTTTCTCATCATTATTATGAAATACTAATTTTCATATTCCTCATACCATATCACACATATTGAAAAAATTCTTGAGGGAAATAGGTTGAGAAATGGTATGATTTGATCTGTATTCATGCTCTAGCAGTTTTTTCTATGGCCTTGGGTAGAATTTTTTCTCATGAATCTCATGGGGTTGTCTTGGATCCTCACATTACTTAGTATAGTTTAGAATTTCATTTTTAATCATCATACACTATTCTTATTGTATACAGTGTTCTCCTGGTTCTGCTCACTTCACTTTGCATCAGTTCATAGAAGTCTTTCCAGGTTTTTTCTGAGATTATCCTTTCATTGTTATGGTATAATAGTATTCTATTATATCCATATATAATGACTTTTCAGCCATTCCCAACTGGTGGACATCCCTTCAATTTCAAATTTTATTGCCACCACTGAAAGACCTGCTATAAATATTTTTGTTCATGTAAGTCCTTTCCCTTAGTAGTGGTGCTTGTGGGTCACAGGGTATTTTATACTTGCTACAACAATTTCCCTGCATTCATTTGCTTCCTTTCTAATTTTGGTTGCATTGATTTTGTTTGTACAACCTCTTTTTAATTCATTGTAATCAAAATTTTCCACTTTACTTCTCATAATATTCAATATGCCTTGTTTGGTCATAAATTCTTCCTTTATACATGTCTGACAGATAAACCATTTTGGGTTCCCCTAATTTATTTCATTACACTTTATTTGTAGATTATGTGTCCATTTTGATTTTATCTTTGTATATGGTTTTAGATGGTGACCTATACCTAGGTTTTGCCATACTCTTTTCCATTTTCCCCAGCAGTTTTTGTTTCCTCCCAACAGAATGGATCTTTGGGTTTATCAAATATTAAGTTACTATGGTTGTTTATTGCTCTGTGTTGGTTACCTAATCTATTCCAATGATCTACTATTTTTATCTAAGTAGATAACATTGTTTTGCTACTTACTGCTCTATAGTACAGTTCAAGATTTGGTATGGCTAGGATTCTATCCTTCATATTTTTTCATTAAATCCCTTGATATTCTTTACCTTTTTTCTTCCAGATGAATTTGATTATTATTTTGTCTAGCTCTATGAAATAATTTTTTTTGTAGTTTTTTGGTATGACACTGAATAGGTAATTAGTTTAGGCAAAATTGTGATTTTTATTTCATTGGCTTGGCCTACTCATAAGTAGTTAATGTTTTTCTAGTGGCTTAGATCTGATGTGTCCAAATGTTTTGTAACTATCTTCATATAAATGCTGGTTTTGCTTTGTTAGTTATATTCCTCAGTATTTCATATTTTTTTCAGTATTTTCTATCAAGCTGTGGACTTTGTTGGTAATATATAGAAATGTTGATCATTTATCATATCATTATTATTATAATTTTGCCAAAGTTGTTAATTGTTTCTATTAGGTTTTAGTGCTCTGGGGTTCTGTAAGTATAGCATCATGTCATCTTCAAAGAGTGATAACTTTGTTTCCTCATTGCTTATTTTAATTTTCTCAATTTCATTTTCTTCTCTCTGTGTCATAGTTAACATATCCAAAAATATCGAATATCAATGGAGATAACTGGCATCCTTGCTTCACCCCTGATCTTCCTGGGAATACTTCTAGCTTATCTCTATTATAGTTCATGCTTGCTTGCTGATGGTTTCAGAGAGATGCCATTTACCATTATAACTTAAGGAAAGTTCCCTTTATTCCAATGTTCTCACGTTTTAAAAAGTAAGCAATGGATATTGTCAAAATGGGTAATGGGTAATATAAAAATTTCAAAGTTTTTTCAGAATTTATTGAGATAATCAGGTTTTGTTGATCTTGTTATTAATGTGGTTGATTATACTCATAACTTCCTTAATACTGAACAATCTCTGCGTTCCTTGTATAAAACCCACCTTTTGATAGCATATGATCCTTGTGATATAATGCTATAATATTTCTAGTATTTTATTTTAAAATTTTGCATCAATATTCATCAGAGAGATTGATCTATAGCTTTGTTTCTCTCCTTTTGCTCTTTCTGGTTTAGAAAGAATCTAATTTTTGGTAGAATTTGGTAGAATCACTTGTGAATGAATCTGGCGCCTAAGGGCTTTCACTTCAGGAATTCATTGATGGATTGTTCAGTTCATTTTTCTGAAATTGAATTGTTTAAGTATTCTATTCCCTCTTCTGTTAAATTGGGCAAATTAAGTTTCTTTAAGTATTTATATATTTCTTTTAAATGGCCATATTTGCATGTAGTTGAGCAAAGTAATTCCAAATAATTGGTTTTATTTCTTTTTCGTTGGTTGCGAATTCATTTTTTTCATTTTTGATACTGATTTGTTTTTTGTTTTTTTTAAAAACAATATTAACCAATATTTTAGCTGTTTGATTGTGTTACCCCTATCCCTTAAAACCAGCTCCTTGTCTTATTTATTAGTTCAGTGGTTTTCTTACTTTCAGTTTTGTTAGCCTCAAATTTGATTTTCGACATTTCTAATTTGGTGTTTAATTGGGGAATTTTATTTTATTTTGAATATTTTCCCATAGTTACATGTTTCATGTTCTTTCCCTTTCCCCCAGACCCTCCCATCCCACCCTCACAACCCCCATAGCCAATGCACAGTTTTACTGGGTTTTACATGTATAATTGATCAAGACCTAATTCCATATTATTGATAGTTGAACTAGAGTTATCATTTAGAGTCTTCATACCCAATAATATCCCCATTCGCCCATGTGTTCAAGCAGTTGTTTTTCTTCTATGTTTCTACTCCCACAGTTCTTCCTCTGAATGTGGCTAGTTTTCTTTCTCATAAGTCCCTCAGCCTTGCTCTGGATCCTTGCATTGCCTCTAGTAAAGAAGTCCATTATGTTCCATTGTACCACAGTGTATAAGTCTCTGTATACAATGTCTCCTGGATCTGCTCCTTTCACTCTGCATCAATTCCTGGAGGTCATTCCAGTGCATATGGAATTTCTCCAGTTCATTATTCCTTTGAGCACAATAGTATTCCGTCACCAACAGATATCACAATTTGTTCAGGCATTCCCCAATCGAAGGCATCCCCTGATTTTCCAATTTTTTGCCATCACAAAGAGCATGGCTATAAATATTTTTGTACAAGTCTTTTTCCTTATTATCTCTTTGGGGTATAAACCCTGCAGTGGTATGACTGGATTAAAAGAGATAGTCTTTTAAAGCCCTTTGGGCATAGTACCAAATTGCCATCCAGAATGGTTGGATCAATTCACAACTCCACCAGCAATGCATTAATGTCCCAATTTTACCACATCCCCTCCAACATTCATTAGTTTCCTTTGCTCTTTGCTGTCATGTTAGCTAATTAGGTGTGAGGTGGTACCTCAGAGTTGTTTTGATTTGCATTTCTCTAATTATAAGAGATTTAGAATACTTTTTCATGTGTTTGTTGATAGTTTTGATTTCTTTATCTGAAAATTGCCTATTATTGTCCCTTGCCCATTTATCAATTGGGGAATGGCTTGATTTTTTTTGAACAATTGATTTAGCTCCTTGTATATTTGAGTAATTAGACCTTTGTCAGTTTTTTGTTAGAAAGATTTTCCACCTATTTGTTGCTTCCCTTCTAATTTGGTAGCATTGATTTTGTTTGTACAAGACCTTTTTAGTTTAATGTAATCAAAATAATTTATTTTACATTTTGCAATTTTTTCTAACTCTTGCTTGGTTTTAAAACCTTTTCTTTCCCAGAGATCTGACAAGTATACCATTCTGTGCTCACCTAATTTATTTATCGTATGCTTTTTTATATTAAAGTCATTCACCCATTCTTAATTTATCTTGGTATAGTGTGTGAGATGTTGATCTAGATCCAATCTCTCCCATATTGTTTTCCAATTTTCCCAGCAGTTTTTGTCAAAAAGTGGGTTTTTGCCCCTAAAGCTGGTTTCTTTAGGTTTATCATAGATTGTCTTGATGAGTTTGCTTACCCCAAATCTATTCCACTGATCCTCATTTTTGTCTTTTCACCAGTACCTTTTTATTTTGATGACTACTCCTTTGTAGTACAGTTGGGGAATTTTATATTTAGGATGCAGGCAAATATAGTACTAAAGGGACAATTTATATCTCCAAATGCTTACAGTAACACAGAGAAAGAGCAGATAATTCAATTTAGGATACAAGTAAAATAAAAACTAGAAAATAAAAAATAAAAAACTTGATATATAATCACTAACATAGAAATTCTGAAAATTAAAGGAGAAATTAATAAAATTTACAGTAATAAAACCATTGAACTAGTAAATAAGACAAGGATTTGGTTTTATGAAAAAATCAATAGACTATATAAACCATAGATGAATTACAAAAAGGAAAAAAAGAAAAGCAAATTACCTGTATTTAAAATAAAGTAGGTGAGAGTATAACTAATGAAGAGGAAGTAAAGCAATTATTAATAGTTATTTTGCCAAATTGTATATCCCCAAATCTGATAATCTAAATGTAATTGATGAATATTTAAAGATATATAAATAGCCCAGATTAATAAAAGAGGAAATAGAATGGTTAAATAATCCTATCTTGGAAAAATAATTTGAACAAGCTATCAATGAATTTCCTTAGAAATAAACTCCAGGACCAGATGAATTCTACTAACCACTCAACAAAAAATGAATTCCATTCTTCCATAAACTATTTGGAAAAATAGCTGAGGAATGAACACCGAATTCTTTTATGTCATAAATATAGCATTGATACCTAAACTAGGATGAACAAAAACAGAGAAAGAAAATTATTAATTATTAATCTCTCTAATGAATATTGATGCAAAAATTTTAAACAAAATACTAAGGAAGAGATTACAACAATGTATCAAAAGGATCATAGATTATGACCCAATGGGTTTTAATACCAGAAATACAGGGATGATTCAGTATTTGAAAAACTCTCTGCATAATTGACAATATTAGCAATGAAGTCATATGATTATTTCAATAAATACAAAAAACTCTTGAGAAAAAACACCACCAATTCTTTTTAAAGATACTAGAGAACATTGGAGTAAATGGAACATTCCTCAAAATTATAAATAGCATCTACCTAAAACTAGCAGCAAATAATATTTATAATTTGGATAAGCTATGAGTTCCCAATAAAATCAGGAGTGATACAAGGTTTTCCATTATCTCCACTTTTGTTCAATATTGTATTAGAAATATTGGGTATAGCAATAAGAGAAGAAGAAATCGAAGGAATTAGAATAAAAAATGAGGAAATTAAGCTATGACACCTTGCAGATGTTATGATGGTTTACCTGGAGAATCCTAGAGAATCCACCAAAAAACTAATCAAAACAATTAACTTCAGCAAACTTGCAGTATATAAAATAAATCCACATAAACTATCTATTTATTCTACCAAAAAGTCCAACAACTAGAGAAAGAAAAAGAGAAATCCCATTTAAAAGAACACTAGACAATATAAAATACCTTGCAGCCCACCTCACAAGACAAATCCAGGAACCATATGATTACAACTATAAAACATTTTTCATAGAAATAAAGTCAGATCTAAAAATTGGAAAAAACTTATTTATGTGTTACCTGAGCCAATATAATAAAAATGACAATTTTTCCTGCTTTAGTTTACTTATTCAGTGTCATATTAGTCAAACTACCCAACAATTATTTTATAGAACTAGAAAAAATAACAAAATCATCTGAAGAACAAAAGATACAGAATTATCAAGTGAATAAATGAAAACAAAATTGAAAGAAAAGACTTAGCTGTTCTGGATCTCAAACTATATTATAAAGGAGCTATCATCAAAACAATCTGGTGATAATTAAGAAGTAGAGTGGATGACCAATGGAATAGATTAGGCACTCACCATACATTGGTTAGTGACTGTAGTAGTAATCTAGTGTTGACACACCCATAGATCCAAATTTTTGCAAGAATTCACTATTCGAAAGAATTCACTATTTGAAAAAAAAGTGCTAGGAAACATGGAAAACCGTATGGCAGAAATTAGGCGTAGATCAATGACACATGCCAAACATGTTTTAGAAATAAAGAGTGATATAATAAAGAAATTAGGGGAGCACAAAATAATTTACTTGTCACATATATGTATATGTATATATATATACATATGTGTGTGTGTGTATACACAGAGGAAGAATGTAGAACATTGTGATATGTAAAATAGGGAACTTTGGCTACATTAAATTAAAAAGGTTTTGCATAAATAAAAGCAATGCATCCAAGATCAAAAGACAAACAATAAACTGGGGAAAATATTTATAGCAAATTTCTCTGACAAAGTCTTCATTTTTCACATATATAGAGAACTGAGCCAAAATTTTAAGAATACAAAGCATTTCCCAATTGACAAATCATCAAAGGATGAAGAATAGACAATTCTTAGGTGGAGAAATTAAAACTATCTTTAGCCATATGAAAAAAGAGCTCAAATCACAATTGATTAGAGGAATGCAAATTAAAATAACTCTAGGGTACCACTTCACACCCATCAGACTGACTTAACATGACAAAAATGGAAAATGATAAATATTGGAGATGTGGAAAAGTTAGAACACTAATACACTGTTTTGGAGAACAGTCTGGAACCATGTTCGGAGAGCTATAAAACTGTATATCCTTTGATCCAGCAAAACCACTACTAGCTTTGTATCCCAGAGAGTTTAAAGATAGAGGGAAAGAATGTACCTGTATAAAAATATTTAGAGCAGCTTTTTTGTTGTGGCAAAGAAGTAGAAAATGAAAGAATATCCATCAATTGAGAAATGGCTGAACAAGTTATGGTATATGATTGTAATAGAATATTATTGTGCCCTAAGTAATGACAAAGAAGACAATTACAAACATACCTTCAAAGACTTATATGAAGTGATACAAACTGAAGTGAGCAGAACCTGGAGAATGTCTTACATAATAACAATAATATTTGAAGATAAACTGTGAATGACTTAACTACTATCAAGAAGGCAAGAATCTTGGACACCTCCAAAGTTCTCATGTCAGAAAAGTATATCCACTGCCATTGAAGGAACAGATTGAGTGCAGACTTAAAAATATCAATTTTTTTCTTTAAATAATTCTTTTCTACTGTCAGGAATATGAGTCTTCTTTTACAACATAATGAACATGGAAATATGTAATGTATGATATATGCACAACCTAAAAAAATGGAAGGGTTTAGTGCAAAGTATAACAGGGTTCACTTTGTATACCAATTTCCTGTTGAGAAGTTTCTATAAGAGTTTTATTGAGATTAAGAATATAGATAAAGCAATTATTGAATGCTTAGTATATTCCAGGCACTATAGTTATTAGACATTCAAATACTTGTATCTTTTTAAAATATTTTTTAATGTTCTTTTCTTTTTAAATTTTAGGTTTTGCATTCTCTCACTTTCTCCCACCCCTACCCACTTAATGAAAAGGCAACCACTATGAAATTAATTATATGTGTGAAATCATGTAAAAAGTATTTTCATTTCTTTTTATTAAATTAGTTCTTGCAAAGTTTTTCTGAAGCTATTCTTCTCATCATTTCTTATAGAACAATGAAGCTTTAAATTCTTTTAGACTACTCTTTTCTGATATACCTTTGTTGTTTCCCTTCCTTTCTTCTCCTCCTTACTCTAATACCTCTCTCTTTCCCTTTTTTTCTCCCTCTTACCCTCCTTTTCTTCTTTCCCTTCGGTGCCCTTCCACATGAAGCAGCATTATTATGAAGGGGAATATTTTGTGAAACATATTCATGCATTAATAATAATATCCCCAGTAATATAGAACTTTTATTGCTGTCTCAGCAGAGCTGTAATGTTTGTGTTTTATTATCAGAAACTATTGAAATTACGTTATACAAATAACTAAACAACTAAGCTAGTTTTCATTTTGTTGAATTAAAATATGCCTTATTGTGTTTAAGTTTTATTTTATTCTTTTAAATTTACTGATAACCAAACATAGACCTAGAAGAATATAAATTTTTGAATGTGGTCTCATATATTCTAACACCAAAGTTATATATTTGTAAATTAATCATAACTTTTTTCCCCTGGATGGTATAGATGAAGAAATGTGTATTTGCTCTTGTATAATATTTACATGGGTGATCTGGACAAGAGTTTAAAATCTTATGAAAAGAATGATAAAGCTCTACTTTTGAAATGGGAAAGAAAGGAGTTTTAAGGCACAAGTAAATTAGTGGGAGTCTACATATCCCATTTGCAAATCCAAAAGTAAAAATAAAAATCATTGAAATAAAATTCATAACAATTGATAATATGATTCTTTTAAAAACCAGTGGGTTAGGAAAATTTGAAACCTTGGCATTGTAAACAAACAAACTAAAACCCCTAGTCTTCTTTTTGGATTTAGAACTGCTGCTCTAGAGAAAAGTTTTGAATCAGAAACTTGAAGTATCAGTTTCAACATTTTCAAATTTGAAAAGAAAACATTTTTTAGGCTTTAGACCTTTTACTGACCCAAAATGTTAACAATATAATTCTGAAGTCAGTGAAAGAAATACTACCCTTATACTCAGAAGAATGAGACTGAATTCTTTTGCCATGACCAAAGGCAGATCCCCCTTGGTCTCTTGGTACTCAGCTCTTCATCTGAGGCTTGTAGTAACACCTACCTCATCAGGTAATTTTAAAGACTATGTAATAATTCATGGAATAAGTACCCGGCCAATCCTAAAACATAGTAGCTACTCTTCCCTCTCTCATCTCCACACTTCCATTCCTCTTTCTTCTCTGTTCCTCTTCTCTAACCTCCCCCTTCCTTTTCTATTCCTTTCCCTTCTCTTCCCTTTCCTGTTCATTCTCTCTTCTTTTTCTTTTATCAATCTGTCTCTCTGAAAAGAAATTAAAAAAGAAAAACCAAAGCTCTCAGAACATACGTATATACTATGGTAAAAATAAATGACCATGTTGACCATATCTCCCCAATACATATCTTTTTCTGCACTTTAAGTTCATGACCTCTTCTACAAGGGGTCAGTGGGATATCCCATTCTCATTTTTTTTATTTGTAGTTTATCAGTGTATTGATAAGGGCTCTATTTTTGAGCCAAAAATCTTGGAGAGAAGGCCCCTTAAAAAACTAAAGATATTCAAAGACAACAAAGAGAAAAATAAGGATCATTAATCATTTAAAAAGCTAAACGTTAGCTAGCATTTATATTGCCCTTTGAGGTCTGAAAATACTTTGCATGAGCTATTTCATTTGATTCTGCAAATAAAGTTATTAGTATTATTATCTTCATTTTACAAATGAGGAAACTGGGGCCAAGAGGAGTTAAGTGACTTGCCCAGGGTCATACATTTTGTAAATTCTAAGCCAGGATTTGACCTATTTCTAGTGTTCCATCCATGATGTATCTATATATTTACTTATCATATTTATCTAACACTCACTGAGGATTGAGGGAGGCCTCTCACCAAGGTCTTTGGCTATAGACTCACATGAATCAGGCTTCAAACTAGCAACATATGATCATGTTTCTATGCCTCTAGTTCAGTGATTCCCAAAGTGGGCACTACCGCCCCCTGGTGGGTGCTTCAGCGATCCAGGAAGGCAGTGATGGCCACAGATGCATTTATCTTTCCTATTAATTGCTATTAAAATTTAAAAAAATTAATTTCCAGGGGGCTAAGTAATATTTTTTCTGGAAAGGGGGCGGTAGGCCAAAAAAGTTTGGGAACCAGTGCTCTAGTTGGTTGTCCTCATCATAAAATCTGGGGAAATCTCTCACACAAAACTTATGTATGGGCTTCCAAAATGTTCCCTTCTAGAAAATACACTCATTGCACAATATGGATATCATTATAAGTATTTTTTGTTTATTTTCTCTACCATAGAAAGTGCTCAGGACACAAAGGAACTCAAATACGGTCACAAAAAGAAGGAAAACAAACACTATAAAATATCTCAAATGAATTACACTCATATTCTTCTTCCAAAGGAAAAGACCCTTTGTGTCATTGCTGAACTGGTATTCCCTGTTTGTACTCTGTGAACAATTTTTGAGGTCTACATTGCCAGGTGAGCTTGGAAAGAATCGAATGGTTGTCTTCTGCTTTGAGAAGTTCTCCTCCTTCTGGCTTATTGGCATTCAAGGTTACCTCCTGTGCAAGAAATATTGTTTGCTCAGAATTTTTAACTGATAGTCTGTGCTGTTGTGAGGGTTATTTAGCAATTAATTTAGTATTAGTGTTGGACCTAGCAGGAAGGGCTGGAGGATTCCAAGATGGAATGAAGGAGCAGGAAGTGGGGCTTGTGCTTTGGGAGAGACTCCATGGTGGTTGGGACATAACTGTTGCTAACCCTGGGAGATCTCAAAGTTAGGGAAAAACTGCATCCAGATTCCCTGGGATCCTGAGAGAGGTGGAGGCTTTCAGCAGTGGACAAAAGACCTGCAGAGCAGCACCGGGTGGGGAAGTGGTTTGTGATTTGGTGGACAGCATTGCAAACTCACCCTCCCTACCTGGGTGCCTTGGTTGTTCACCTGTCCTGGTGGAGTTGGCTCCTGGCATCCTGAGACCATCCTTGGATGTACTGTGAGACCCCAATTGAAAGCCATCCTCAGGCCCTTTAGCTGAGCTGACCAAACCTGGCTGGAACCAGGTTGGAAGGAGCTTTTCCCTATGACTCCGGTACTGCTCCTTTGGGCCAGCCTGGCTTAGGTCAGTAGAATAGTGTAGTCAAGTCCTTCCCTGCCTCTGTGGTTTGCTCTTAGGTTGTAAGTATAGAATCCCTTATTCCCATCCTTCATTATTGTTTCCCTCAAATAAACTGTTATAAATTTGTACCCTTTTGCCTGCTGGTTCCATAGGCTCTAGCCTAGGTGAGCTGAGTGACTGTTGGGCCAACTGCCATTCCTGTGACAGTTAACAGCTTGGCAGTAAACTCTGGTGTCCCTATCCTGGTTGGTCCTGTCTCTCCTTCAACCCAATGAGAACCCACAAACCATTTAGATTACATTTTAATAATAATAGTTAACATCCCTGGTGTTCCTTCCATTACAGACCTCAGGGAAGAAATAAACAACAATAACCGAAAAACACTAGTAGGGACTCATGTTCTCTTTTGTAAGCATATTTTAATGCTGCCATACAGTTGCATTAAACTATTGTCACTAGGGAATGAGGAGGGGAGAAGAAAAGGATCACCAATAGACATCCAATCTTGTCAGGAAATAAAGGGATTCAAATTTTTCCAAAGAAGTTTCCACAAGGAAGCTGGAACCATTTTGCTCACTGCTCTTAAAGACCACAGAGTGGATAGCTCAATCTCCTTGAGTAATTCTCTACCATAAGTTGAACAATTCTCAACACATTTGCACAGTTGTGGGGACAAGAGACCCTATAAGAAGTTGTTGCATCCCAGCACCATTCAAGCCTTTCCAGAAATGGACCTTGATCATCTAGTAATAAATGTAAAACTATATGGTGGTATTTATAATGTAGAGATTACATTCATTAGAATTTCGCATCTCTAAGTGCTGGTGGCTTTCCGATTCCTTTTTAAATATGGAAGTACAATTAATTGACTTTATAGAAAGAATAATAGTTCTCATCATAGAATTTATTTGTACATTTGAACATTTAAAGTCATTTGAAAATAATTTATTTGAAATTCCTCACATTAAACATTTACTTTTGATGAAGGCCTGCAAGATAGTTGGAGAGCTAGTTTTGACATCAGGAATTTAGATTCAAATTCTGTTTCTGACAAATACCAATTTTGTGATCCTACACAAGACACTTAAGTTCTCACTTCCTCACATAACTAAGAGTACATTAATAAAGAGTTTCCTCATCAGGGGTTACTTACAATCTGGATGAAAGGAAAAAAGTGAACCAAGAATTTTTTACTTAAAAATTATCTGCTGAATATGATTTACTGGGGAATTAATTTAGTTTTGTAACAGAAAACTTGTGCTTCATTCAAGACTGAACCACTATCTGTTTGTTCTTAAGTCATTTAACCTGTGGGAGAAGCAGTTTCCTAAGCAGTTAAATAGCATCCTTATAGTTAGTGTAAGATTCAATATTAAGTTGCAAAAGCACATTAAACAGAAGAAAGATTTTTAAAATGTGAAGACTTAATATATATTTGGGCACTTATGTAAGCATATGTACTTTGAAAACCATTTATTAATAATGTCTAGGTGCCCTAAGAGACAGCATTTCATATCTAATGACATTGACATGAGGAAACAAAGAAAGAATTCAAGCCAGTAAGCACAGAAAAGGCACAGCTGATTTCTTTTTCAGTAAAACTATCCCACAATTTTGTAAAAAAGATTTTACTATTCATTTCTATGAGATATGTTTTCGAGCTATTAGCTTTCTCAGAGAAGTCTTCATGTCCTTGTTTCTTAGGCTATAGATGACAGGGTTCAGGGTTGGGGGAACTACAGCATAGAATATAGACAACAATAGATCTAGAATTGAGTCAGATTGCTGAGATGGCTTTAGATAAACTATGACTGAGGTTGTGATAAAGAACATGAGAACAATGAGGTGGGGGATGCAAGTGGAGAAGGCTTTTGACCGACCCTCTGTGGTTGGAATCTTCAGTACCGTTGAGAAGATGGGACCATAAGAGATAGTTATGGAAATAAAACAAAGAATCCCAAAAGCAACACCAATAGCCAAAGTCACATCTACGCCAATATGTACATGAGAGCAGGAGAGCCTAAGTAATGAAGGGACATCACAAAAAAACTGATGGACCTCCTTGGAATTACAGAAAGGCAAAGTGAATGTACTAGCTGAGTACAGAGTTCCAAACAAAATTCCAAAGAGCCAGGAAACAGCTGCCATCCTCACACAAATTCCCCTGGTCATGATGACTTCATAGTGCAGAGGCTGACAGATGGCCACATAGCGGTCATAGGACATCACTGTGAGGAGAGACAGCTCAGATGCAGCAAATAAAATGACTAAAAAGAACTGTAAAACACACCCTACAAAGGAGATAGAACGACTATTGGTCAGGGAGTTTGTGATAGATTTAGGGAGTGTGGTAGAAATAAAGCAAAGATCTAAAAAGGACAGATTCTTCAGGAAGAAGTACATGGGAGAGTGGAGGTGTTCATCTAGAGAGATGAGGGTGAAGATGATCAAGTTCCCCATCAGAGACATCAGGTAGATCAGCAAGAAGAGGATGGCATGTAAGACCTGCAGCTCCCAAGATTTGGAAAAGCCCATGAGGAGGAATCCTGTCACTATAGTGAGGTTGGCCATTTTCTGAGAGTTCTTGTGACTGTACAGAGAAAAGAAGCAGATATCAGATAATGAGGAGCTCTGGCTATCAGGAGACTGATTCAGGTCTACTTTGCAAATGTTTATAAGTCACAGAAGTTCTGTCCACTCTGGTTTTGCCATTTGCTAAAAGAATAGATGAAACTCTATTAGAGTCCTAATCTTATGCCCGTGAATTTATTTTTTAAAATATATTTTGATACAAATGAATAATGTAGAAATATTTTGCATGATAATACATGTATAACCCAGACTGTATTGCTTTTTAGCTGTGCAAGAGGGGAGAAAGGGAGGGAGACAATATAGATCAGTTAACTTCAGAAGACTTATGTGGAAATTTGTTATTAAAATAAAAAATGAAGACAATTTTAAAACTGCCATATTAAAAAAATAAATATATTTTGAAAACTATATTCCTTTCTATGCCTTAAAAACAATCTAGTTCATGGGATCTTAGTCTTCTGTCCTGGGTCATTCTTGTGAAGCCTACCACCCCTTCCTTAGAACAGGATATTTAAATACATAAATTGAAATACATATATTTGAAAAGAGACCATCTTCACCTCCCACAGTTATTGTGAGTCTCAAATGAGACAATAATTGTAAGGCTCTTAGAATAGCACCAGCCATGTGATATGTGTTTATATAAATGTTAGTTTGTTTTTATTATCTATTCTCAATAAACTTATGAGTTAACATAGAAAGTGATGTACTGACGGCTCTCTACTTTCATTAAAGACATACAGAAACAAATTTGTACTTTGTACACAAGACAAAAGAATTACCAATAAGAATGTTTAAATATACTTTTCAACATAAATTTTTATCATTTGTTCTATATAAACCTCTGTTCTGGACTATATAGATTATATAGATGAACAATGTCCAGTGTAGACCTTATGAACCTTCTAAAGTCTATTGCAGGGTGGGCAAGAAAGAGATGCAAATAATTAAAATACAAATTAGGTGATAAATGCACAAGATCATAACAAATGAGATGTGAGGGAGAGTTAATTTCTGACAGACACACACATACACACACAAATATATCTTAATGCAGTATGGTAGGTTTTAGACATTTGAATTTCTTTAGGCAGAATTTTTTTTAAAGCAAATATTCCAGGTACCTTGCTAGCAAATACACAGAAGCAGAAATGGAAATGTCAAAGTTTGGTTAGACTAATTCCCTCAACATAAAGACCTTTTAAGATCACATCACAGGAGACAGCTAGGTAACTCAGTGGATTGAGAGCCAGGCTTAGAGACAGGAGGTCCTAGGTTGAAATCTGGCCTCAGACACTTCCCAGCTGTGTGACCCTGGGCAAGTCACTTGACCCCCATTGCCTAGCCCTTACCACTCTTCTGCCTTGGAGCCAATACACAGTATTGACTCCAAGATGGAAGGTAAGGGTTTTTTAAAAATCACATCACAAATATTGATTTTGATAGGTATGCTTAGAACTGTAAATTTGGTATTTTATTAAAATATCCACATTTTTCCAAGTCTTACTCTCCATTACCATCTTCTTTGTTTTCCCTGGGACCTCTAGTCCTCACATTCCTCAGTACTTTCCTTGGCAATCACCCCTGCTCTGATTTAACTTTCCTAATTGGGACCCTATACTTAATCATTTTTTCTCCTATTAAGTTTGAGCAGATCACAAACTAAAATCATCTTCTTTATACTCCTAAATCCTCCTGCTTTAATCCTACATTGGTGCTCTTGAATGGAACTTTTGAAAGTAAAAAACTGTACCACCTTGGGCCATTGTCAATTTTAATTATCTAAACTCAACCAGGCAAACCTTTCTATCCCCTCTTAAATTTATTTTCTAATTACATTCTTCACCTTGTCTTTTTCCTAACTTATCCTCTCTATTTAAATTTCCCACACCCTTAAAAAAAATCAACATCCTTGTAAGTTCAGATTTCATTTCATACTTAATTTAAAAGTATAGAGACCATTCTTGGTGAGATTTTTCTTTTCCACTCACAATTCATCAACATCCTCCATTCTTTCCTCCTCTACTCCTCCTTAATGTAAATGTGAGATGACATGTGTCCAGACAAAAGTGAAACTCTACATATGTCTTTGATTCTTTCCCATTTGGTCTTCATTAATTTCATGCCTTTCTCTCTAATCATTTCCTATCTATTGATTTCTTCCCTGCTACTTAAAAACATATCTAAAATTTTCCTATTCTGAAAAAAATCCTCATTAGGTATTAAAATTTTTGACTAATCTTTCACTGGCTCTCTTTCATTTCTTAACCTAGAAAACTCTTAGAAAAATGCTGTTTGTACTTTTGGACTTGACTTCTGTACTGTCATACTTTCTAACCTGCTACATAACCTCATCAGTCACTTTAAATGATGCTTTCCCAAGTCATCAATTTCTATTTGATTATTCTGATTTCCTTTTCTCCAGCATTACTCTTGGCTGCTGTGCAATATTTGAAACTGCTTAGTACTTTCTTTTTTCCTTTCTAGATTTTCCTGACCCTGCCCATTATTGGTTCTCTTCCTATCTATTTTATAAATCATTCTAAGTTTCTCTTTGCTGATTCATCCTTACAATATGTTTTCTAAGGGTGGTTAGATGCCAAGGTTTTGTCATAGATTCTTTTATAATCTTCCTAGATCCTCTTTATGACCAGATCTGTTCACATAGGTTTGTTTATTTTCTTTATGATAATAAGTCATACATCTACATATATTTCTTGACCTGGTATCTTTTCTGAGCATGAAATTTGCATCATCAACTGTCTATTGGAAATTCTTTTTGGACATTTCAAAGTAGATATCCTATAGAAATCTCAAACTCAATATATCTAAAAGAGAAATTATAATCTCTACTAACTCTTCCTCCATCTCATTTCATAAGAATCTTTTCTTCTGGACTTCCTTCCTTCTAACCAGGGGGCACTCTAATTCTTTCAGGCACTCAGATTCAGAACTTTACTGATATTCTTATTAACTCACTCACCTGCCAGAGACATCCAATAAATGTTTTCATTGTGTGCTTTCTATTTCTATATCTCATATTGTCTCTGTTACTTTTACTTACTCAGCCACCACCATAGTTCAGTTTTTGATTCTCTGTCAGTAGACTATTCCATAACCTCTTAATTGGTTATTATTTTTGAATGAGTGTTTTGAACACAGAATGAATGTTTTGAACAAGTGTTATTGAATATGGATGTCTAATTTTGGAACTGGAGAAAGCATGAAGAAAGTTAGTGGCTAAGGTGGCATTTGCAAGGAGGAGAGCCAATTCTGGAGTCTGACTAGATAGCAAGGGAGCAATATGAAGGAAATACATTATTAGAGCATAGAAAAGAATAGGTGCTAAAATTTAAGAGAGAATAAAATGGAAGCAAGATGATGCCTATAGCAATCTTCACTTTCTCTTCAATTTCTCTTATATTTTGCCTTCATTTTTGTACCTGAGACCTTCTTTATAGTCATACAAACAACTTGCCAGAAATATTTTCTACATTTACATAAATGGTCTTTCATAAATATGGTAATTTCATATTCATGATGACATAATTTTATAATCTTATAAAGTTACATTAATTATAAAAATACTTTTGCATATATGCTTACATAATGGAAAATTGAAATTCATACCTTGTTATCCATTTATTTCTTGAGGGTTAGAGCACGAGATCTCTATACATTTTACAAGATGCTTATATGGAAATAGCATAATTTTTCACAAATGGAATAGATTCCTATTTCTAATGGTGACGTGAAAGGTAACAAAATATTCTGACTGGCACCACAATTTCCTAGACTCACTGCAAGTTTACTGGGGTAGAAAGCCTTTGTGTCTTAGCTACAATTTAACACCTTTCTACTTTGCTATAGCATTCAATGTCAGTAAAGAATCAACTTTCTTAGAGCTCAGTGTTTTCTCTGATGCTAAAATACTTGCTAGATGCTTGCATCATTTTATTTTCCTTTAGGGATACAAGTCCTTGACTTTTTGGGCACCCTTTCAGGTTGGTAGAATAGACATTCTCCAGAGTCTTTCTAGAGCCATTCAGTGCCCTAAGTCCCAGAATAGTTCAGGCCTGAGAATCTACTGCTAGCTTATTAGTACAACTCCTGGGAGTTGAGTGATACTTTAAGACTCTGTGATATTTTATATCTCATTCTGACAACCATATAAAATCCCTGTGTTGAATTAAATTTATTACTTTTTTCATTAAAAAACCCATAAGGTTCATGTTCTACAGATAAATATAAATTAACTGCTCACCCTGGAAAAAGAAAACAATGCCAATGACAAAAAACATACCGTTTAATGTGTTAGGAAAAGCTACACAGTAAGGGGATCATTACTGACATACAAGCATTGATTTTTTATAATTTTCCAATTGTTAACAGAAATGGAATGGGCTTTAACTCTGAAGTTGACACATTTGTTGTCTTTGTATTCCCAGTGCCTGTCACACAGTAGGTACTTATTGAATTATGGAGACAATTGATGAAGTTATTCACTTTATTTCTCCTGATGGAAATCAAAGCATCTCCTATAGTAAACATCTTATTCAATAAAATTTCTACACCACTCCCATATGATGCTTCTGTGTCTAGTTTTTGATCAATTTCTTAAATTCCTCATTGCTTTTCTCTTTTCATCTAGATTATTCATAGCACATTCTATTTACAGAGAATGTCTCCTCCATTGACCTTTCACTAAATACTCTAAACAATTCTTTTTCTTTCAGTTTCTTGGTTCCTGCACCTGAGTAGAATTTCTTAATTGTTAAGGCTGCTACTCCATGCTCCATCTCTTTTATTTTTTCTCTTTTTTATTCTTTGATAGCATATTCCCTTCTCTAGTCATATTGTAGTGATAGGATTCATGCCATAAAACTACAATTACATGTATGAGTCAAGTTTTCTATTTTGAACTATAACTTTGTGTTTGTTAAACTTGTTTGCTGTTTAAACTTTGAAGACATTTGTGAATAGATTTTTGAGCCCATGAAAATTTTTTTCTCATATCTTTTCTGGATTTTTATTCATTTTTCAATGTTAATTAAAGTTTTTTAAATTCCAATTTTTTTCTCACCCTCCTGTATCTTCTCTACCTAAGAAGAAGGTAAGAAATGTGATATCATTTGAAATTATGTGAAAATATTTCAAACTATGCAAAAAACATTTAAATATTAGCCATGTTGCAAAAATGCAAGAAAAATAAAAAAGTGAGAAAGAATAATGCTCCAATCTGTTTTCTGACTTTATCAGTTCTTTGGAAGTAGTTTCCATTTTTAATCATAAATCTTTTGGAATCATCTTGGATCATTGTATTGATTGGAATAGTTAAGCCATTCACCATTGATCACTGTACAATATTGCTATTACTGTTTATAATGTAGTTATGGTTCTGTTCACTTCATATTTTTCTGAAACCATAATGCTTTGCCATTTCATATAGGATAATAGTTTTCAATGACAATCATATACCAGAACTCTTTAAACAATCCCCTAATTAATGGTCCTTTACTCCATTTCTAATTCTTTGCCACCACAAATGAACTGCTATAAATGTTTGTGTTTATATAAGGTCCTTTTCCTTTTATTTAAATTACAGTATTTCTGAATCAAAGGATATGAAGAACTTGACTGCTCTTTGTGTATAGTTCCAAATTATTTTCCAGAAGAACTGAATCAGTTTATAACTCTACCAACAGTACATTAATGTTCCAATTTTTCCACATCTCCTCCAATATTTGTCATTTTCTTCTGTTATAGCCAATCTGATGGGTACTTCAATACCTCAGAGTTGTTTTAATTTTCATTACTCTAATCAATAGAGCATCTTTCTTATGACAGAAGGCTTTAATTTCTTTTCCTGAAGACTGCCTATTCATATTTGACAAAACATGGAATTGGGGAATGTTCTTTAGATATTTGAAAAATGAGATCTTTATCAGAGAAACTTTCTGTAAAAATTTTCCTTCAATTTCTTGCTTTTCTTCAGATCTTGAGAACATCCTTTTTTGTTTTGCAAAACCTTTTAAATTCAATTGTTAGGAATAAAAAGTGGTCTGACTGGACTTATAATCAATTATTAATAAAATTAGAGAGTGAGCTATGAGAGAGAAAGAGTAGATATAGATATATTTCCCTTGAGGAAGGATGAACTTGATTAGGATTGATTCTCCATTTGATTGACTTAAGGCCTATATATTCTTACCACAGCAGTAGCAAGGCTATCTTGTCTCTATTGCAGAAGACCAGGAAGAGAGTGAAGTGCCCTCCTGCCTAAGTTTTTCAAACCTTCTTCAGTCCACTTACTTTCACATGCCTGTGGGTCAACTGTTGGCCCTTCCTCCTTTGCTATGGACACCCAGGGGATATTCACTCTGCCTCATTGTCCCCCAACTTAATTGCTGACTTTTCTACTGACCCCAGGGGACACCAAAATTTAGATTCTGTCCTTGTGATCAAGATCCCCTAATTTCTTTCACATAATCCCCACTCTGATTGTTTGGGAGACCAGCATATTAGGTCTCACCACTCTTAGTTTTCCAGTAGATTAACATGTCAGGTCTCCCCAATGAATCATTCCACATATATGATCCATGCATTTAAATTTTTCTCTTATGGATATAAAAATATTGAACATTTCATGAAGAAGGTTACAACAATTTGGGGAATAAGAAAGAAAGAGAGAATGAAAAAAACGATCAATAGGCACATTGACAAAAATCCAATCAAGGGGCATTCCCCTTTAGCATAAGAATTTATAATCAGGATAAATGATAGGTTCAACCCCTCCTCCCCCCAGTTCAGTTCATTATATCCAAAAGTTCACTCTGAATATCTTTGTGTAGAGTGTGAATTCTTCAAGCATCCTTATAGCATCTTCTCCAGAAGATCCACTTTCCTGGTCCAGGGTGTTTGTGATTATCTTTTCCTAAAATTACTTTAAAAGATCTTAAACTTTAGATTTTAGGATAATTTCACAATCCCCCTTTCACGAGAGTATATAACAACAATAGAATGGATATAGGATGTATGACTGAGATATAAGGTATGTGAATCCATTATCCCAAAAAGAACAAAAAGAAAGAGAAAAATTAAATTGAAATAGATATAAAAATCCTATATGTATAAAATTTGAATAAAAATTAAAATCATAAGAGGTCCTTGATTCAGCAGTAAGTTCCAATTGAGGTTCCTTATATCCTACAAGTAAGCAGGGCAGGTGCAGCAATATTGTATTTACCTATCATCAATTAGAACTACAGAAAATTACCATACTACAGAAAGAAAAAGGACAAAGGTTTGAGGTAAAAGGGAAATATTACCTTGTCTGATTTTTGCTTCAGTCACAGGGATAGGAAGCCAAAGTTAAAGCCAAACAGAGATACATGTATAGACTTGAAACAGGGAAGTCCAATGTCAGGACTTGCTAAATAGCCACTTCCCTAAATCCTCAAAGGTAGGTACTCTGTCTTGGCATATATTCTTACCAACCCCACAGGGATTGTTGGGATTGTTGGTCTCCTTGACCTTGTGCTCTTTCTCATTTATCAGTGACTCAATAGCTGTCTCTTCTTCTGAAATCAGACCCAAATATCAATTAAAGTCCCATAATATTTAACAACTAATGAATGGTAGAGTTCCATAGTCAAAAACTTTTGGGTATGCAATGTTATCAGGGCTGTTAGGTATTGTAAACCTATCCTTCAATATCAAAATATCACTACTGATTCCATATATTCAAGTTCAAAAAAAAGAAAAAATCAATTCCAATTAGGAAGAAGAAAACGAATAAAGAGAAAAAAGAAAATCAAAAAGAAAAAAATGAATAAAAATTAAAATAAAAAAGAAAGGAAGAAAAAATGAATAACAATCAAAAAGAAAAAAAAATTAAACAATGGGTAAGCCAAACATAGGCATTAAAAAAAGATTGATCAGTCAAAAATGAGTTATTTCCCCTCTAGCTTGATCATGATCCACAGTAAAAGTGTATATAATTTTTCACCTGGTAAAAGTTTGGTATACATTTGCTATAATAGCTAATACAAATTCTAAAGAGCGCCACAATTCCCAGGATTGGAAAAAACACATTTGGCTATAGTAGCTACGCATCATCAGATGTCATATGGGTCTTACAGTAATTTGCTGACTGTCATTTAAAATCTTCTGAAGCTCTTGGATATTTATGACAATTTCACTAGATATATTTATATAAGAACAATAAGATTGATTAATGAGAGAACACACATCCCAGTGTGGCTATAAGCATATCAACAGTCAGCCAGTTTTGTATAACTGTTTTTGCTGAGGAGTCAATATCAGCTGGTAGGAAAGAGATAGCCTTAGAAATTTGGAAGATGGCTTGAACTGTATCTTGAGTCAAATCTTTCAAATTATGAAGAGATATTCCTAATAGAATCTATTATTGCCATAATTCCAAAATTTGACAGAAGTCCCTAGAAGACCCTTTATGCTACTGATGAGGATGCTACTGAATTTGGCCTTGACCTGTTGGTTCCTGAATGCTTCCAAGAGTCTAGATTGCTGGCTGTGAGCCTGGTCATTCATTCATACTGGTGGGATAACATTGGCCAAACCACAGGTACCATACCATCCTTGGGAAATGGGAGAGTAAGCTGTAGAGTTACAAACACAGAACTGCCTATGGATCACCAAGCTGCATAGGAAATCTACCTTTAACCTAGATGAGACATTTGAAAAAGACATGTATTTATGTGTCCCATCATTTGTATTTCCTAGCTTTACCTTAGCCAAAATAAATATTGAGGTAGGGAATGGAATGGTGAGGTTGTACTTCACATTGTTACTCATATACCTACTGCTCAGTGGACCCTTACCTCTCTTCACACACAAGTCAAAGGTAGGCGCATGATCAATTAGAGGTAATGGTGCTTCTAGGTTTCTGAAAACCACTTCTGAAGACCTGTTAAAATCAATTGAGATTTTCAGTTTCTTAAATTCCTCAAAGATCACTAGTATAGGGTGTAGCCAATTTGAAGGAGTTCATCTATCATTATCTATGTGACAGGAAACAAAAGCAAAAGGAGCAAAAGGCATTTTAGGCAATATATGACCTTCTTATAGTGTGAGTTATGGCAAAGTCTCATTCCTATGGACTGGAATTGTTGTTGATGACAAAACAGAGCTCCTTTGGATCTGGTGATAGACCTAGCATCCATAGGGACCAATGGCTTTGCCATGGAAAAGAGATTGTACAATTTGACTATGGACTTTATTTTTTGAAAAAAATTAATTGAATTAATTAAGAATATTATTCCATGGTTACATGTTTCATGCTGTTTCCCTCCCCTCCACCCCGACTCATATAGCCGATGTGCAATTCTACTGGGTTTTACATATAGTGTTTATCAAGACATATTTCCACATTATTGATATTTGCACTAGAGTGATCGTTTAGAGTCTACAAACCCAATCATATCCCCATCGACCCATGTAATCAAGTAGTTGTTTTTCTTCTGTGTTTCTACTCCCATAGTTCTTTCTCTGAATGTGGATAGTGTTCTTTCTCATAAGTCCCTCAGAATTGTCCTGGGTCACTGCATTGCTGCTAGTAGAGAAGTCCATTACATTCAATTGTACCACAGTGTATCAGTCTCTGTGTACATTGTTCTTCTGGTTCTGCTCCTTTCACTCTGCATCAATTACTGGAGGTTGTTCCAGTTCACATAGAATTCTTCCAGTTCATTATTCCTTTGAGCACAGTAGTATTCCATCAACAACAAATAATCACAATTTATTCAGCTATTCCCCAATTGAAGGGCGTCACCTTATTTTCCATTTTTTTTGCCACCACAAAGAGCATGGCTATAAACATTTTTGTACATGACTATGGACTTTTTCAATAGTATTATCCCTAATTCAGTCATTGGAAGAGGTTACAAATGAAGACAATATAATGGAACTTATAGCTAATAACCATAATACTAACCAAAGGTAACATTGTGTAACAGAATATTTTAGATTAAATTAATTTAAAAACTTAAAGCAAAATCAAATCCAAAAACAAACAGGCAATAAAACACAATGTGTGTGACAGGATACAGTTACTCAGTGTCAGTAGATGGTTTCCATTTTACATGCTAACAATGTATCTAAGAGTATTTTTTTCCAATATTGATAACTGTCAGAGTAGTTAAAAGCACTTGGAAAAGGCCTTCCCAGGCAGGCTGAGTTCCTCCAGTGTGCTGGAAATTATTTATGTACACGTTCTTTCCCAAGTGTAGATCATAGAGTGAGAAGTCTAGAGGTCCAGCCTGTAGTGCAGCACCAGATTCATAGAGTTCATGTAATTTGACCTGCAAATCCTATATATGAGAAGCAACAGAAGTGTCCCCCCTAGTAATGATGTGTGTGCAGGGAAAAAGGCTTGACCTGTACAGGGGGATGCCCCAAAGGCATTTCAAATGGTGAGATATATAAATCTCCCCTAGGCCTGTTGTGAGCATAAAACAGGGCTAAGGGGAGAACCTATGGCCACTTCAAGTGAGTCTTTTCAGTGTACAACTTACCAATCACATTTTTAAGACTTCTGTGAATGTGCTCAACCTGGCCTGAGCTCTGGGGATGATAAGGAGTGTAGAATTTGAGAGTGGTTCCCAAACAAGGATAAACCTGGGATAAAAGAGTCAGTAAAATTAGTTCCCCTGTCTGAATCAGTGAGTGAAGGTGGGCCAAAGATGAGAATAATTTCTCCTAGGAGCACCTTGGCAACAAAAGCTGCTCTAGCTCAAGCACTGGGGAAAGCTTCTATTCATCTAATGCAGTGATTCCCAAAGTGGGCACCACTGCCCCGTGGTGGGTGCTGCAGCAATCCAGGGGGGTGGTGATGGCCTTAGGTGCATTTATCTTTCCCATTAATTGCTATTAAAATTTAAAAAAAAGTAATTTCCAGGGGGCTAAGTAATATTTTTTCTGGAAAGGGGGCAGTAGGCCAAAAAAGTTTGGGAACCACTGATCTAATGAGTTGGTCCACTATAACAAGACATACTTTATAATCCTTAGCCTTAGGCATACTAATGAAATCAGTTTGCAAATCCTTAAATGGTGTGTAAGCCAGGGGATGCCCACCAAAAGCCTTGACATGGAAAGCACCCTGGAGGCAATGTTGGTTTTACCAGGGGCTATCCAGACATTTTTAACAGAGTCCACAGTACCCTGGGTACCAAAGTAACCACTCCTGTGAACAGGGAAGCCTATTTGATGATAGAAGCTACTAGGGAGTAGGGACTTCCCTTCAAATGACACCCCATCAATCTGCTTCTCTTTAAACTTTTGTTTCTATTTCTCCCCTTCCTCTTCATTATAAGGGAAAGAAAGAAAATTTGGTTCATTACTAGGTGTCAGAGTTAAAATCAATTCAGGTCCTTCTAAGCCGGCAAGCTTAGCTGCAGCATCTGCTCAATGATTTCCTTTAGAGAAAGGGTCAGTGTCCCCTATATGGGCAGAACAATAAATATAGCCAGAGCTGCAGGTAGCTGAAGAACAGAGTGCAAATCTCTAATAATCTCTGCATTTGCAACACATTTACTCTGGAGCTACAATATTCCTACAGATGGCAAATATCAAAAGCATACCTAGAATTTGTGTAAATTATTTCTTTCTTTCCCTGGGGGAGTATACAACCATGTTTTAGAGCCAGTAGTTCTGTACCCTGACCACTAATATTTGAGGGTTGTGAAGATGACCCAATGGTGGCAAATTCTGTAACCATAACAGTTCCAGTATAATGTATTCCATCCCTCAAAAAAGAAGAACCTTCCGTGAATAAAACAAAATCTGTATTGTGAAAACACTTAAATAAACTGTTTAGGAAAGTAGACATGTAGAACACTTTTGGTGCTTTACAGTAAGTTGTGGTATCCTCATTCAAATGCTTCATCACTTTTGAAGTCAGATAATATTTTCTGTTATTATATGAAACTAGCTATTAAGTAATCAGTTGACACACATTGATAAAAGCATCCTCAAATTCATTATTTTCAAATAAGTACTCTTTTCCTGAAAAGTGGTCACATCTTAATTTTAGGGCTGGAATGGCTATTCATCCACTATGAACTTTAAAAAGCAAAGTGTTATATTGCTTCAGGTACCATGTGAGTTAACATTAGAAAATTTGTGAACTTGATGTGGCTATGTAAGTAAGGAATTTAAATCAGTAAATACATAAAGAAAAATGACATATCAATATATGAAATACATCACAAACACAAATATGTATAATTATGAAATATCAACACACATATTTATATGAGCATGAACATGTATGTCCAGTCATATGATCACGGAAAAAAACTTTAGTATTAATCCCTTTGAGAAATATTTCCAGGTCATGAGCTTCCTTAAAGCAATCTTAATGTCCTTGTTCCTCAGGCTATAGATGACAGGGTTCAAGGTTGGGGGTACCACTGTATAAAACATAGACAACAATAGATCTAGAACTGAATCAGATTCTTGGGATGGTTTTAGATAAGAAATGGAAGCAGTTGTGACAAATACAATGAGAACAATGAGGTGGGGCAGGCAAGTGGAGAAGGCTTTTGACCTACTTTCTGTGTTTGGAATCTTCAACACAGTTGAGAAGATGTAACTATAAGAAATTATAATGTAAATAGAGGAGATAATTGCTAAAGAAAATACTAAACTTATAGTGACATTAACTGCAAGGTGTGAATCTGAACAGGAAATCCTGAGTAAAGAAGGAATATCACAGAAGAACTGATGGATCTCCCTGGAGTCACAGAATGGCAAAGTGAATATA
>NC_058133.1:320108034-320119324 GCF_016433145.1 Gracilinanus agilis | reverse complement strand
AAGTCTGTTTATCTATGATCTCTTTGGGGTACAAACCCAGCAATGGTATGGCTGGATCAAAGGGCAGGCATTCTTTTATAGCCCTTTGAGCATGGTTCCAAATTGCCAGCCAGAATGGCTGGATCAGTTCATAGCTTCACCAGCAATGCATTAATGTCCCAATTTTGCCACATCCCCTCCAACATTCATTACTCTCCCCTTTCATTTAAAAATTTTTTTTAATCCAGTCTATTTTTTCTTTCTTTTTTTTGTTTTTGTTTTTATTAATTTTTTATTTTTAGAAAAATTTTCCATGGTTACATAATTCATGTTTTTACTTTTCCCTTCACCCCCTCAAACTCTCCCCACCCATAGCTAACTCACATTTCCACTGGTTTTAACATGTGTGGTCAGTCAAGACATTTACATATTATTGATAGTTGCATTGGTGTGGTCCTTTCAGGTCTTCATCCCCAATCATGTCTGCATCAATCCATGTGTTCAAGCAGTTGTTTTTCTTCTGTGTTTCCTCTCCTATAGTTCTTCCTCTGAAGGTGGGTAGCCCCATAAATCTCTCAGAATTGTCCTGGGTCATTGCATTGCTACTAGTACAGAAGTCCATTACATTCTATTTTACCACAGTGTATTGGTCTCTGTGTACAATATTCTTCTGGCTCTGCTCCTTTCACTCTGCATCAGTTCCTGGAGGTCTTTCCAGTTCATATGGAATTCCTCCAGTTTATTATTCCTTTGAGCACAATAGTATTCCATCACCAATGTATACCACAATTTGTTCAGCCATTCCCCAATTGAAGGACATACCTCGCTTTCCAGTTTTTTACCACCACAAAGAGCGCAACTATATTTTTGTACAAGTCTGTTTATCTATGATCTCTTTGGGGTACAAACCCAGCAATGGTATGGCTGGATCAAAAGGCAGGCATTCTTTTATAGCCCTTTGGGCATAGTTCCAAATTGCCATCCAGAATGGTTGGATCAGTTCACAACTCCACCAGCAGTGCGTTAATGTCCCAATTTTGCCGCATCCCCTCCAACATTCATTACTCTTCCCTGCTATCATTTTAGCCAATCTGCTAGGTGTGAGGTGGTACCTCAGAGTTGTTTTGATTTGCATTTCTCTAATTATTAGAGATTTAGAACACTTTCTAAAACTTACAATTATAATCTTAACTCTCTGTCTTTAAATGTTTCAGCCTGAAAAACTTTGGATGTGTCTAAATTATGACTCAACTTAGAAATTGCAAACTTAAGGAATGCTCCCATTGGTTTGAAAGTGCTGGGAAACTTAAGGAGGATAGGATAAGATAAAGAAAATATAATATACACAGACACTGTTTTACATACAGGTGGTAGGCATCAAGAGGAGTGTTGTGTTAAATTCCTATAAATTCTGAATTCATGTGAATAACTTTGGACACTTGCTTTGGTTTGAGCACTCAGAGCAGTGCTCCCCCCTTTCCCCTTTCTAATGAAGGTCTCATCTCTACAAGCATCTATCTAAGCCTCCTGTCTGCTCATTAGAGTGATTTCTGGGGGTGTTAGGTTCCCCAAAATTCTACTCCACATAATATGCTTCAAGATATTTCTAGTGTGTTGGAGGAAAAGAAATATATAAAAATAATTATTATACAGAGTAGAATGGGTTACATTCATAGGAGGAGAACAAAGTGCTCAGAGAAATGCAAGACAGCTAATTTCTGACTTTTGAGATTAAGGAATAGCTTCATGCTTTTTGGAATGTGTGGGTAAGTTGACAGGAAAGTCCTTAGAGTTTGGGTAGAATTTCAGAATCCTAAATACTGAGGTTCCAAGAGTAGATATTGCATGTATGCTATGAGCAAAAATAAATGCAGAGATGAGCAGGAAAAGGAAGAAAGAATGTTTATTTTCTTCACTAAAAAACCATTAAAAACCCCCAAACAAAAAATATTTGAATTTCAAATACTGCTTTTAAGTGGTATACTTTCAATTAAACTTCTGGTACTTTTACTAAAATACCCACATTTTCTTGTGCATTAATCTTGTTATCTGTATTCTTTCTTTTTATTAGGACCTCCGGTTCTTGTACTACTCAACAGTATTCCTGGTAATCACTCTTGGTCTGATTTAACTTTCTTCTCTTTCTTTACTTATGAGAATTACTTTTGGGGAAAGTATCAGAGACATAAAGAGAGAAGATAAGATTGGGAGCAGCAAAGGAAAGAAATGGAATTGAGAATCAACATGAGAGGAACCAAAGTGAATAACCATTGTGATTATATGACATAAATTGGTAGTGAATTCAAATAGTGGAGCTGTGACTTTGCCAAGCTCCAGGATTAAAAATATAAGATGCTGATGGCTAAGAGATATAGGAGCTGGATTTTGCATGATGTTATCTATGATAAGACAAAACAGTAAATGAATGAAGATGAAAGTTAAATATTTCTGGTTAACGGTATGTACATAGATCCAAGCAAGAAGGATCTCATACTGATTCATGTGACTTTGAAAATATATTCAGATACTGTCCAATATGTATGTATAATGACAATGTCCACATTTCTAAAATTAAAATGTGATTTTTCAGAATTCATAAAACTCAAGTGTCTTAATAGAATATTATGGAGAAAGGATATATGATTTTAAAACTGGCTATATCACAAAGAAAGTTAGTCCTGAGTGAGTAGAGTGATAATTGGGGGGAAAGGGCATCTAAATAAAATGATTAATAGGTAGAAAGGGTGAAGTGTGAGGGAGCTGGGCTTCTAAGGGGTAGAGAAGAGGGGGTACTAAATTTTAGTAGTGAATATAAAGAAGTAGAAGACTCCAAAGAGTCTTATTTACATTTTCTTCCATTTTCTCCACACTTGCCTTTGATTTTCATAGCTGAGGACCTGTTTAAAGTCATAGATACAAATTGTTGCTTGTGCTAACATAGCATTTATTGTTTTTTCCCTAATCTCAGCCACAAAATCACCAATGCATATATATTTGATAACAAAACCTCTTATTTCCTTTACTTCTGTAATTCATTGCTTGAAATGACTCTCTCTTCTCCGTTCAGGACCTATGGCTTATATATAGAAGGAAATGAAGTTTTCAAAAGTGGTATATTCATATGCCCAAGTTGACAATTTCTGATTTTTTTTAAATTTCTGGTCCCTGTAGGATCCCACCATATTCTAAGTAATTGTAAGACAAAGACTGTGGGAAGAACTGATATTTACTTAGTGATGCTTACCACTTTTATATTTAGGCTGTCACATTTAAATATCTTTAAGGAATCAAATTTCTTAAAGTCTAGTCTATTTTTTCTCTGAAGTTCAAATATTTGCAATATTTTTAGATCATTTAATTTTCCTTCTGTGATTCAAGCTCTCTAGTTTGATGGGACTGATTCTATGAGGATGATAGAACTGGAAATCTTCTGAGTATTTCTACCGTTTTTCTGTGTTATAGGTCCTACAGTCCCTTAACAGTTCAGATCTCAGAACCAATAGCTACCTTATTGGCATGACCCAAGGGAGGTATGGGCAGGTGAGAACTCTGTGATGTCTAGATCCTGTGACTTACCTTGATAACATCCCAATAATCACTCAATCATATTTAACATTAAGTTTTAATTCAGATAAAAGTTTCATATCCTACAAAAAGGCATTAATATATCACTGCTATATCAAATAACAAACTAAGTCAACAACAAAATATATTCCTTTTTAGCTCTCAGGAAAAAGCAGCATGCCTAATATCAACTGTTATATTTTAAAATTTGTTATTTGTTATAAGAAAGGGAGTGTAATTTAGCAATTGATTTCAAATATTGTCTCTATTTCCAGTGCCTAGCACAGTACCGGACACATAAGAGGCATTTATTGGTCATGTAGAAAGAAGTCAGGAAGTTATTTCTTTTCTGTTTTTGAGAGAAAGAATGATATAGTTTATGTTTTAATACTTAAAGTCTCCCCATCACTATCACATTATGTCTTGGTACCAGGTTTCTGATCATTTCCCTGAATTCTTCATTCCTTTTCTCTATATGTTTAAGTAATTCTTACTCTACTTTGCACACAATTGCTATTAGTACCTCCACTGATCTCCACTTGAATGCTCTTTACCAATTTTGTTTTTATGTTTCTAGGGTTTCCTTCCATGAATATAACTTGTTAATTATAATGCTACCTCACCACACTCCATAATTTATTTTCTCTCCTACTATTTTTACATAAATCAATCCCACTGATAGTGACATTCCAGTCATAGATTTTATGACAGAATGATTCAGTGATGCATATGAGGTCAAATTTGCTTTTTGACTCATGAACCTATATTTAGACATCACTATATGAAAGTTTTAACCCATTAATATTATTTTGGAACTCGTCTTATGGCCTCCTAAAATTCTCAACTACTACCTTTTCCCCTTCATTTTAGGCATACCTTATGCCCTACGAATAGAAAATTTTCTATCATCTTTTTTACTTTAAAACTATTTTAGTGAATATTTATTCTTATGAACTTCTAGTAAGGTTACTCTCTTCCTAAGCAGGAGTCATTTATTTGTGTCATACCAACATCTGGAAATCCAAACCTGACTCTCTTTAATCATATTAAGTATCTCAGCATCACCCAAATTATTTTTTCCTTTCTGCATGGGGCAGGTACCACTCATTTCCTTATGTGCCTTATGATAATGCTTTTTAGGCTCCTTCAAATGACATTATTAATGTCCATCAGACACTTGGAAAAAGTTGGAAGTAATTCCCTTTTTGACAATAATTGGGCAGTTTTCTGGTATCGTTAGGTACATATCTCAAAAAAAATCAAATTCTCTTATGATGTTAAGAATAGCTGCCTCAAACCCCTAGAGGATAACCATATTAACCAAATACCCCATCTTATCTACTTTGTCTGAATCTTATAGGAATTTTTAATAACCTGGACTATAGAGAGGCAATGTCTTATATTCGTTTCTTTTTTAAAAAATCCTTTTTTACTAAATATTCCAAATTCCATGTAAACATTTTCAGCATTCAATTTAAAAAGCCTTCTCCCACCATCCCTTCCACATCCATTGAGAAAGCAAACAAAATGATACCAGTTATATGAATTAATGCAAAACATTTCCATATTAGCCATGTTGGAAAAGAAAACACATACACACAAACAAGAAAAATTAAGTAAAAAAGTATTCTTCAATCTTTAGTCAAATTTCATCAGTTCTCTCTCTAGAGGTAGACACAGGTCCCTTGGAATTGTCTTGGATCATTTTCTTTTTTTTTAAACCCTTAACTTCTGTGTATTGGCTCCTAGATGGAAGAGTGGTAAGGGTGGGCAATGGGGGTCAAGTGACTTGCCCAGGGTCACACAGCTGGGAAGTGTCTGAGGCCAGATTTCAACATAGGACCTCCCATCTCTAGGTCTGGTTCTCAATCCACTGAGCTACCCAGCTGCCCTTGGATCATTATCTTGATCACAGTATGTAAGTATTTCACAGTTTATTATCTTACAATATTTCCCTTACTACACACAATATTGTGATTCTGCCCACTGCACTCTGTCCCAGTTCAGATAAGTCTTCCAAAGATTTTCTGAAACTGCCCTGCTTGTCATTTCCCTAAAACACAATATGATTCCATCACAATCATCAGAAATTTTAGTATTGATATTGCTTCATTGCCTATGCTACCTTTTACCAAATTATAATATCTATACTTATCTCTTTTACATAGGTCTATTTTTTCCTTTCATGCTATATGAGATAATGATGGCTACTCCTGCCTTTTTTGCTTTAGCTAAAACATAATAAAATCTGCCCCAGTTCCTTATTTTAACTCTGTGTGGATCTCTTTTTTTCCAAGTGTATTTTTTTTAGATGATACATTTGGATTCTGGATTCTTATCCATTTTGTTATCTACTTTCATTTCCTGAGTAAGTTCATCCCATTGACTCTGTTGTTACTAGTTTTGTACTTCTCTCCATCCCTTTTTCTTCTGTTTATTCTTATCTTTCTTTTTATCCTACTCCTCCTCTAAATTATGTCTTATAGTTGTGCAATATAGGGGTTCACTTATCATGGCTTCACTCTATTGTGGATTCAAAAAAATCCAATTATGTATCAAGGAGTTATACTTATTGGGGCACACTATTGGCTGGTGGAATGAAAAGTGACCAACCATAGCTCTATGTTCTGTATTCTGGGGGCTGATTGGCTCAGTGACTGTAGGTTAATAAGAGTGTAGAAAAGGTTTATAGAAAATTGGGAAGGGTTTATAAAACCATACATACATACATACATACATATATATATAATATATATACACATATTATATATCATAATAAAATGAATATAACGCTGCTACTTCAGGGATTTTTACCTATCACTGGTGTCTCTGGAATGTAACTCTTGTGATAGGTGAGGAAACACTGTACTTGCAACTACCACCTTCCTTTATCTTTCCTCTCTTTTATCACCCCCTCCATCATTCATGCAATTTTTTCCTTCTACCATTTCATTTTCCTTTGCAAAAGATCTTCCTTGTGTATCTCTTTTATGTGAGATTACTCATTCTTTCCCTTCCTCTCTTTTTCTCTGAGGTCATGTCTGGTGACATTTAAAAATATCATTCCAACATAATCAAATCATGTCTACACCACACCCTCTCTCTATGTAGAATTCTTCTAGCTTCCCCAATAATGATAAAGTTCTTAAAAGTTATATGTATTATCTTCCTATATAGAAATATAAATAGTTCAACTTTCTTGAGTTCTTGTGATTTCTCTTTCATGTTTACCTGTTGCATTTGACAGTCAAATTATTGTTTGTTCTTATCTTTTCATTAGAAATGCTTAAAAAACCCTCTTTCATTAAATATATATTTCCCTTGAGAGATCAAAGTCAGTTTCGCTCAATAGTTTATTCTTGGTATCTTGTGGAATATTGTATTCTAAGCTCTCCACTCCTTTGATGTGAAAGCAGTCAAATCTTATGTTATCCTGACTGTACCTCCACAATTTTTGAATGCTTTCTTTTTGTCTACTTTCTACTTTTTTCTTTTTAAAAATAACTCAAGAAGTTTTATTCATGTTCTTTTGGCTATATTTGGTCATAATATTCCTGGAAATTTTCATTTTTGGATTTCTTTCACCTGATTATCAGTGATTTTCCCCTCATTTCTATTTTACCTTTTTTTCTAGGATATTGAAGCAGTTTTCTTTCATTATTTCTTGAAATGTGATGTAAAGGATTTGATCATGGTTGTCTTGGCAGTCAAAATAATTTGTAAATTATCCGTCTTTGGAACCACTTTCCAGGTAAGTTATTTTTCTGTTGAGTCAGAGACAGTCAGCATAATTAAGAATCAATCACAATCTCATTTGGAGGGGGTATTTCTGGATGTTATGTAACCACTAAACTGTATAAAAATGCTGCTTTATGTGAGGGATCTTTGGTTGCTTAGGGATCGTTGAGTTCTATTATATGCACCTGCTAGCTTTGCCAATAAATAGATTCAGACCTTTTGTGCTTCTATTTCTCTTTATTTCAGATTTATCTTGTCAGGTAGATCATGATGTGCACAGATAAGGAAAAGGGAAATATATAAATAATGTTGGGGTTAAGGAAAAACAGTCACAACCAGGAAGTTCTTAACATCTCCTTTGGCATAATGAATTTGCACCAAACCTTTCAGGGAACTATGAATTCCAAAGGTAGTTCTTTATGATTTTTCAAACCCTTAGAATTGCTCAATTAAGTTATCTTTTTATGCTTCTCCTGACTCTTGTGACTGCACCTCCAAATTTCCACTCAGCTTTGGTCTTTTCATCAGAAATACTTAAAAACTTCACTGAATCTTTATTTGCAGTTATAATTATTTTCTCCTTCAAATTTTAATTTTCCATTATTGTTTTTATAGTAGTCTGTATCTTTTTGTTCATATCTTTCACCTCTAGTTCTTTTAATTTTATGTTTTCCTTTTAACTTTTTAAAGTTACATTTAGAAATGATTAAAAATGTTTTCTGACTTTTAGCAATAAAAATTATCTCTCTACCACCTTCCTCTCATGTCCCAGATAGAGAAAAATCTGATATGGTTTTTCCCATTGTTGTAATCAAATACAAATTTTTATATTCCTTATATCATATCACACATATTAGAAAAAATTCTTGAGGGAAATAAGTTGAGAAATGGTATGGTTTTATCTGCATTCATACTCTAACAGCTTTTTCTATGGCTGTGGATCCTTGCATTACTGAGTATAGTTTAATCTTTCATAGTTAGTCATCATTCACTATTTCTCTTATTGTATGCAGTGTTCTCCTGGTTCTGCTCACTTTCACTTTGCATCAGTTCATACAGGTCTTTCCAGTTTTTTCCGAAATTACCCTTTTCATTGTTATGGTACAGTAATTTTCCATTATAACCATATGCCACAACTTTTCAGCCATTCCCAATTCATGCACATCCCATAAATTTCAAATTTTTTGCCACCACAGAAAGAGCTACTATAAATATTTTTGTTCATGTAAATTCTTTCCCTTAGTAATGGTACTTCTGTGTCACAGGGTGTTTTCTATGTGCTACAAAAATTTCCTTGCACTTATTTGTTTCCCTTCTTATTTTTTTTAATTTTTAATTTTTTAGAAAAAATTTTTTCATGGTTACATGATTCATGTTCTTGCTCTTTCTTCCCCAACCCCCTGAGCCCCCAGTAGCCAACACAAATTTCCACTGGTTTCTTCATGTGTCATCAATCAAGACCTATTTCCATATTATTGATAATTTTTCTAGGGTGTTCATTAAAAGTCTACACCTAAATCGTGTCCACATCAACCCATGTGTTCAAGCATTTGCTTTTCTTCTGTGTTTCCACTCCTGTAGTTCTTCCTCTGAATGTGGGTAGCATTCTTTTCCATAAATTCCTCATAATTGTCCTGGGTCATTGCATTGCTGCTAGTACAGAAGTTCATTACATTTGATTTTACCACAGTGTATCAGTCTCTGTGTACAATGTTCTCCTGGTTCTGCTTCTTTCCTCTGCATCAATTCCTGGAGGTCATTCCAGTTCACATGGAATTCCTCCAGTTTATTATTCCTTTGAGCACAATAGTATTCTATCACCAGCATATACCACAATTTGTTTAGCCATTTCCCAATTGACAGGCATCCCCTCATTTTACATTTTTTTGCCACCATAAAAAGTACAGCTATAAATATTTTATACATGCCTTTTCCCCTATGATCTCTTTGGTTTACAAACCCAGCAATGGTATGGCTGGATCAAAGGGCAGGCAGTCATTTAGTGCTCTTTGGGCATAGTTCCAAATTGCCATCCAGAATGGTTGGATCATTTCACAACTCCACCAGCGTTGCATTTATGTTCCAATTTTGCCAAATCCCCTCCAACATTCACTACTCTCCTCTGCTGTCATTTTAGCCAATCTGCTAGGTATGAGGTGATAGCTCAGAGTTGTTTTGATTGGCATTTCTCTAATTATTAGAGATTTAGAACACTTTCTCATGTGTTTATTGATAGTTTTGATTTCTTTATCTGAAAATTGCCTATTCATATCCCTTGCCCATTTATTAATTGGAGAATGGCTTGATTTTTTTTGTACAATTGATTTATCTCCTTGTATACTTGAGTAATTAGACCTTTGTCAGAGATTTTTGTTAAAAAGATTTCTTTCTAGTTTGTTATTTCCCTTCTGATTTTAGTTGCATTAATTTTGTTTGTACAAAACCTTTTTAATTTAATGTAATCAAAATTATTTATTTTACATTTTGTAATTTTTTCTAACTATTCCTTGGTTTTAAAATATTTCCTTTCCCAGATATCATACTGTTCTGTGTATGCCTAATTTTCTTATACTTTCCTTCTTTATATTCAAGTCATTGACCCATTCTGAATTTATCTTGGCGTAGGGTGTAAGATTTGGATATAAACCTAATCTCTCCCATGTTGTTTTCCAATTTTCCAAATAGTTTTTGTCAAATAGTGGATTTTTGTCCCCAAAGTTGGGCTCTTTGGGTTTATCATTGACTGTCTTGCTGACATCACTTACCCCAAGTCTATTCCACTGATCCTCCCTTCCGTCTCTTAGCCAGTGCCATATTGTTTTGATGACCACTGCTTTATAGTATAGTTTAATATCTGGTACTACTAGGCCACCTTCCTTCATTTTTTTCATTATTTCCCTTGATATTCTTGATATCTTGTTCTTCCAAATGAACTTTGTTATAGTTTTTTTCTAATTTAGTAAAAAAGTTTCTTGGTAGTTTGATAGTATGGCACTAAATAGGTAAATTAATTTGAATAGAATGGTCATTTTTATTATGTTAGCTTGTCCTTCCCATGAGCACTCAATGTTTTTCCAGCTGCTTAGATCTAGTTTTAATTGTTTGGAAAGTTTTGTAGTTGTATTCATATAATTCCTGTGTTTGTTTTGATAGATAGATTCCTAAGTATTTTACATTGTCTAGGGTGATTTTAAATGGTGTTTCTTTCTACCTCTTGCTGCTGTGATGTGTTGGAAATATATAGAAATGCTGATAACTGATGTGCGTTTATTTTGTATCCTGCAACTTTGCTAACTTTGATAAAGTTTTTGATTATTTCTACTAGCTTTTTAGTTGATTCTCTGGGCTTTTTAAGTAGACCATCATAACATCTGCAAAGAGTAATAGTTTAGTCTCTTTGTTGCCTATTTAAATACCTTCAATTTCTTTTTCTTCTCTAATTGCTACTGCTAGTATTTCTAGTACTTTGTTAAATAATAGAGGTGATAATTGGCATCCTTGTTACACACCTGATCTTATTGGGAAAGTTCCTAATTTATCCCCATTGTATATTATGCTTGTTGATGGTTTTAGATATCATACCATTTATTATTTTTATTAAAGGTCCTTCTATTCCTATACTTACCAGGGTTTTCAATATGAATGGTTGCTGTATTTTGTCAAAGGCTTTTTCAGCCTCTATTGAGATAATCATGTGATTTTTGTTTGTTAGCTTGTTGATATGGTCAATTATGTGTATGGTTTTCCTAATGTTGAACCATCCTTGCATTCCTGGTATACATCCCATCTGATCATGATGGATAACCCTCATGATCACTTGCTAGAGTCTTTTTGCTAACATTCTATTTAATATTTTTGTATCTATGTTCATTAAGGAGATTGGTCTATAGTTTTCTTTCTCTGTTTTTGATCTACCTGACGTTGGAATCAGTACCATATTTATGTCATAAAAAAGGTAGGACTCCTTTGCTTATTATATCAAATAATTTGTATAGTATTGGAATTAGTT